>NW_007028781.1:57551-86623 GCF_000164805.1 Carlito syrichta | reverse complement strand
GGTGACCATGGAGGACACAGACAAGTAAACCGGCAGTCACAGCCCTCCCGCGTTGAGGGAGAAAACGAACCTGGTCCCATTCGAACAAGCTTTATTGGGAAATGCCGATGGGGTGTTCCAACACGGGGAGGGAGGGGAGGTGTTGTGTAGGGCTTTAGCAAGGGGGCCCTGCCAGAGTTCAGCTCATTTTGGAAATGGTTTGTGGAGGATGATTCTTGGAAGTGGGAAGAATTGTTCATTCATTCATTCTTCAATCCCTTAACACAAATATATGTGTGAGACTCAGTGCCAGACACTGGGGGTGCAGCATTGGACAGAACCTCCTCCCCCCTGCCCTTACGGGCCTTGGAGTCTCCTTGAGTCAGTGTGGTATGGTGGTCACAGCTCTAATTCTGGAGCCTGGTGGCCTAGGTTAAGTCCTAGTTCTGAAGCCTACCAGCTGTGACCTTGGGCAAATACCTTAGCTTCTGTCTGTTTCAGGTCTCTCATCTGTAAAAGTGGGGAATACCAAGACTGCTGTGAGGATGGAAGAAGTAAAAGCATGTAAAGCACTTACAGGAGAAAAGCTGGTTATGGGAGAGACGGGAACAGGGCTGTGACCTGGCAACCCCGGGCTGCAGGTGTGGACGCCGCTGGCTGGCCGCAGGCCTCCCGGATATTCTGTGGCTGTCTTGATCATACTGTTTGGGGCAGGGGTGAACTGGACACCACTGCAGACTGGGATCCATCGCCACCCTCTTGCCCTTTCCAATCTCCTGCTCCTGACAGTTCATCTCCCCAAGCACCTGAATGAGTCTCGGGGGATTCTAGGGCATGTGACAAATTCTAAAGGAACACTATGGGGTCTTCCTCCCACTTCTCAGATGCAGCCATGTTAGCGGCCACCAGTCTAGTCCAAGGCCAAGGGTGTCATATCCCTCCCAGGTCTGTTCCACTGGAACATTAGTCTCCTCATCTGTAAAATGGAGACTCTGCCTCACCTCTGAGTGCCTTTCGGCTGAATGTTCTGTGGCCTCTGGAAGGATGGGGAGGGACCCTGCTCATTCTGGTTAAAAGTACCCAGCAACTTTGTCATTAGCATCTTTCCCTGACCTCGGGTCAACTTTAAATGCCCTGGGCAGGTTATTAATGTTATATGTTTGGTAGCCCGCTCTGTGCCAGATCGGTCACTCATTCATTCTAATCTATTGAACTCCTACTATGTGCACCAGACTGTTCAAATCGGACATTTAGATTTGAAGGAAATGGGATTGCTTGGAGAGGAGGGGCTCTGATTGCAACATTTTAAGAAAAAAAAAAATCTGCCAAGTTTGGTGGCTCATACCTGTAATCCAAGCTCTTTGGGAGAACAATGCAAGAAGATTTCCTGAGCCCAGGAGTTTGAGACCAGTCTGGGCTCAGAAAATTAGCTGGGCGTGATGGTGCACAGCTGTAGTCCCTGCTTCTTGGAAGGCTGAGCCAGAAGGATCGCCTGAGCCCAGCAGGTCGAGGCTTCGGTGACCGTGATCATGCCACTGCACTCCAGCCTGGGCGACAGAGTGAGACTCTGACTCAAAAAAATAGAAAATAGAAATTTTGTGTTCTTTGGGAGTTTTTAGGGACCCTCTGCCCAAGGCCTTATGTGTATAGAAATGCTACTGTTCTCTTATTTTATTTTTATAACTCATTTTGGGGTGGTATACTGGGAAGGGACCAGACTGGGAATCAAGTCCCTTGGGTCCCAGTCCCAAGCTTGTCTCCGCCTTGCTGTGTGAACTTGGGTAGTCTCCGGCTCCTCTCTGATCTTGGTTCCCCCACCATCTGTTCTGGGAGCCCCTCCTGCTGGGATCCCACGGTGGAGGAGAAGGTCAGGCTGAGTGACACACACAGAGTTTCCATTCTGCGTCCCCGATGTGGCTTGAGGTGGTGCCTCTCAAACCCCAAACCCCTCCTCAGTACGCGCACACCAACCGCCTGTCTGGGAAAGCAGTGAGGGAGCAGATCAGGGGCCTGGTGAGTTCATCCCAGTGGTACCTTCAGAGAGAGGCTAGAGGCCAGGACCCAGGGCTGGGATGGAAAGGTGAGGGTTCAGAAGTGATGCGGGGGGCAGGCGGGGCACAGAGACAGCAGAGGGTGGCGTGGGAAAGCATGCCTCTGAAGCCACAGAGAGTCCGGGTTTGAATCCAGTTCCCAGCACTCCCTGGCTGTGTGACATTTAACGAATCACACTGCTCTCTGAGCCTCCACTTTCTCACCTGCAAAATGGGGTGAAGTGACGATCTTTCTTGTTGGGCCCGAGGCCTGTCCCAGGTCTGGTTAGCTGCCATGGAGTCTTATGGCCTGGAGGCTCCTTAGGGCCCTTGAATTCCTGTACAGATGGAAGAAGGCTGGTCACCGAGGCGGTGACCCCGAGAGGTCTCACACTTGAATCAGTGGCAGGCCATCCTGATGGATTCCTGTTCCTCGAAGCACCTAGGGAGGATCCCTGAGTATTGCGGAGGGCCCTGTCCTCTGGGTGCTGTGAGACTCGGTGGGGGGAGGACGGGAAGGATGTGCCTGTGGCCAGGTGCCTGCCATCTGTCCCACTTTCCATCTCCCCAGACTGGAGAGAAGACCATGAGGTGACGGAGGCAGAGACTGAAGTGATGCTGCCACAACTCAAGGGGCCCCAGGGATCACCAGCAAAGCTAGAAAGAAGCCAGCAAGGACCCCCTGGAGCTGTCAGAGAGCGTGTGGCCCTGCTCACACCTTGATTTGGGGGATGTGGCCTCTGGAACTGGGAGAGGATGAGCGTCTGCTGTTTTAATCACCTCGCTGGTGGCATGTTGCTGCGGCAGCCCTAGAAAGCGAATGTCACGCCCCCACCCCCTCCAGCCAGGAGGAGCTCCATGCTTGCAGACACCTGTCTAGACAACATCGGGCTGGGGCACTGGGAGCCCACCCCCTCACCTCCTTACCACAGCCCTGGGCCTCCTCAGAGATTTCAGAGGAAGCTCAGATCAGCCGAGTCTCCTCAGGGTGGGCTGGGCTCTCCCCAATCCAGGTACTGAGATGGTTTCCTACAGTAGCCGCCTTGCTCTGAGACCTGGCTGACCCGCAGGACAGGCTGACCAGGAGGGGGTGGCAGCTGTCCTTTTGTCTCCCAATCTGATTCCCTCTCCCCACTCAGATACTACACCCCCAAGCTGTGAAGCGACTTTATTTGGAAATGAACTTGCAGATGGAAGCAAGTTAAAATGAGGACATACTGCACCAGGGTGGACCCTACACCCAGTAGGACAGACATCTTTATAAAATGAGGGAATCCGGACACCTCGATGCAGACACACAGGGAGGAAGGCCATGGGACCACAGCTGAGGCTGGAGTGACACACCTCTATGCCAAGGACACCAAGGCCTGCCAAAGCCACTGGCAGCTAGGAAGAGGCGTGGGGAGTGAGGGGTCTTTCTGGGAGTCTTCAGGGAGAGAATGAGCCTGCCCACACTTTGACTTCAGATGTCTGAGCTCCAGAACTGTGAGAGAATACCAATCTGTTGTTTCAGGGCACCCTGTTTGTGGGAATCTGCTGTGGCCCCAGGAAACTGAGGCACTCTCTATCAAAGAAACCAGGCTGGCGTCCCTGCTGCACCTGCAGTGGGCTGCAGGGCCTGGGGCAAGTCAGCTTGTCCTCTCAGAACCTCAGTCTCCTCTTTTAAATGGAGACACATCCCCTCCTGGAAGCCTGGCCTGGAGGCATCGCTGTGATGGACTGTGTGTGTGAAGGGCCGGTGCTCAACATCCTCGCTGCGTCACCATCAAAGGGTTTGATAGTTACCGGCATTTGTTCACTCAACAGTTTTATTCCTCCGGTATGCCTGGCACAGTTCTGGGCTGGCATCCACCAGAGGGTGAGACACAAGGCCCCGTATTCGCAGGGCTCACAGGCTAAATGGGGTGGAGGAGGGAGGGAGAGGAACCAGCAAACCACTAAACTGGGTAATTTCCGAGAATGAGTGCTGTGAGTGGAGGGGGTTGTACCTGAGGGCTGGGCTGCTGGCATTCTTGCTTCCAGAACTTTCCTTGAGCTCAGACAGGGCCACCCCAACCCCACTGTACCTGACCTTCTGCCATTATTCTACTCCATGGCCTCAGACATCCCGTTGCCTGGAGGCTTGGGATTTTATTTTATTTTTTATTATTATTATTTTTTCTTGATTGCAAACCTCTAGGACTGAGCTCATCTTTTATGCCTTTATCTTCTCACTGTCCACCCCTACACCTTTTAAAAGATGGTAACAAGTAGTTATTGGTCACCAAGGACTTATTATACATGTCGCCTTAATTCGCCACCATGACCTTGAAAGGTAGAGAGAGTTACCCTCTTTTTATAGAAATGAAGAGATGGAAGGCAATGTAACTAGTCTCCAGTTAGCTCTTAAGTAACACATATGGGATCCAAACACAGGTTTGCCACTAAATGAGTGATTTTCAAGCTGTGGTGGAGGCTTGGGATTTTTTAAATGCAGATATCTGGTTCTTCGGTCTCCTCAGTGGACAATGAGTGAGCACCTGCTGTGTGGAAGGCCTTGGGGGGAAGCTGAGCTCTCCCACAGGCACGGCAGGGCGACTGCCCAGCACCAGCTCAGTGGGCACTGCAAGCCTTGGCTTAACAAGGCCCACAGACTGGGGGCTTGGACAGCAGAAATGTCTTGTCCTGGTTCCGGAAGCTGGAAGTCCAAGGTCCAGGTGTGGCAGGGTTGGCTCTTTCTGAGAAAGGATCCATTCCAGGCCTCTCTAGTGCCCGGCGTTGTGCTGGCCATCTTGTAGAAGCATACCCCACTGACTGCCTTCACCTCCACGTGGTATGTGTCTCTGTCTCCAGGTGCCCCCTTTTTACGAGGACACCAGTTGCTGGATGAGGGGCCAACCCTATATCTTCCCTCAACAACCCAGCTTTATCATCCCCATTCCACAGGCCATGAGACATCCGCCTGGGGACGTCTGGCAGGGACTGGGATTTCGGCTGGGTGGTCACTCTGCAGCTCCCAGCTGGATCTTTGTCACCTGAGTGTGGTGGGCACACCAAAGCCTGTCACTACCCTGTCCTGCGAGATCAGGCCTGCCGTGCCCCCTCCGACCCAGCCCCCAAGTCTCACTTTACCAGGCCTCCAGGCCACTCAAGGAGGCTAAGGCTGAAAGTTTGCATGAAATGCAGATTCCCAGGAAGCAGCAAGGCCTCCATCCCTGTCTGTGTGTGAGCATGTCCCTCTGCTACAGGGAAGAGTCTTCAGCTCACATGCTTAACCTTGTTGGCAGAAGGAAGCCCTGACCCAGTGACAGGCTGCCCCACCCATCCATGGCACCCTGAGACCCTTGTCTGGGCTTTCAAACATCTCCCCCAGCTTTTGCTGCTGCCGCCCCCAAGGCCAGCCCCTCCCCGCAGGCTGTGGCTGGTCGATGGCCGGGCAGGTGTCAGGTCCAGAGGACATGGATTGCACAAGATTTCTGCCGTTCAGACTGTCCAACTACCGGCCTGCCCAGGCAGGGACCTGGGCCTCTTGGCCTTCCAAAGGCCAGGGTGGGGTACGGAACAGAGCTCGAGCATCTTTACCACAGCCCTGTATATCACCCCTGCGCCCATCCCATACTCTTGTGCCTTGGAAAATTTGCCGGACAGGTGGGGGCCTGGGAAGAGAGGAGGCTGGAGGGAGGTGGGATACCTGCGAGGATTGGGGCATGGACAGTGGGGCAAGGCTGTGGTCATCTGTCACAGGTCAGGGTTAAACCCACAGGCAGGGCAGGGTCCCAGGCAGGGCTTAGGACAGGTGAGGGAAGTTGCCTCCCAGAACCCAAATCGGCCCCCAGCCACCCTCCTGCCTCCTGGGGTTGATGCTGTGCTGAGCTTCTGCCCAGATGCCAAGGGCAGGGCCTTCACTCCTCAGGACACACGGGCACCCACACGACATGTCCAGGGATGCCAGGTCCCGAGAGCACACACCAGAGAGCGCAGGCATGTGTGAGTGTGTGACACGCATCGGGGCCATGCAGGGAGGTGCTGCACACATGTGGCCTGTCCAGCCCTGGTCTTCAGTACATGCCACCTGACCCTGACATGCCAGGATGTCACTGTGTGACCCGGAGGACAAACTGCTGGGCACTCCCATCAATGCTGGACCTGTGTACATGCCCTTTCCCAATGCCATTGGTCAGGGAGGGGCGTATTTTCTGCACATAACAGATGGAGAAGTGCAGCTCAGAAGAGCAGGGAAACTCCTCAGGGTCCCACCTGCAGGGTTGGCCAGGCTGGGGTGAGGACCCCACAGGCCCACAGCGGGCAACGGTCCCCAGGCCCATGGCACCCCACGGAGCGTGCCGATGGCCCTGCCCTGCCATGGCACGCACCTCACTGTACACACTGCTTACATGCCACACACACGCCTCACACTCCACACACACCTCTTACACTCCACACATACCTCACACTCCACACACTTCACACCTTACACACACCTCACATTCCACCACACACTTCACACCCCCCACACTTCACACTCCACACACCTTACGCTCCACACACACCTCACACTCCACACATTGCATAGCACACACCTCACACTCCACCACCACACTTCACACCCCACACACTTCACACTCTAACATACCTCACGCTCCACACACACCTCACACCCCACACGCCTCTCACACTCCACACACTTCACACGCCATACGTTTCACACCACATGCTCTACACACCTCACACTCCACATACCTCTCACACTTTACACAACCCATGCTGCACACATGCCTCACACTCCACACACATCTCAAAGTCTACACATGGTTCACATTCTCCACACACACCTCATGCTGTACACACACCTCATGCTCCACACACACATACCGCCCTGCTGTAAGCATGCACACACACACTCATACACACACACTTGCACACTCCTCTCATGCTGTACACACACCTCCCCCCACACACCCCACGTCATACCACACATACCTCAAACACACACACCTTACATTGTACACGCCCCAGCCCCACACTGCACACACACAGTCCACAGACACTCACACACCCCACTTCACCCCACACACATTTTTTTTGAGTTGGAATCTCACTCTGTGACCTAGGCTGGAGTGCAGTGGCACACTCATGGCCACCACAGCCTCAATCTGTCCAGTCTTCCAAGTAGCTGGAACTACAGGCATGCACCACCACACCGGCTAAATATTTATTTATTTATTGTAGAGATGAGGTCTTACCATGCTGCGCAGGCTGGTCTCGAACCTGTGGGCTCAGGCAATCCTCTCGCATCTGCCTCCCAAAGTGCTGGGATTACAGGTGTTAGCCACCGAGGCTGACCTGCCTACACACATTTTATACTCCACACACACCCCCTGCACTCTACATACACAAATTCCACACATACATAGTCTACACACGCATGTACATTTTACACTCACATACACACACTCTAGGACCATGTGTCCAAAGCACACAGGGTTTCAGGTGTGCACACCACATTCTGGCCCCAGGACACACACTCACTGAAAAAGTCAACCCCTTACTGAGACAAACCCCTGCCAGCCCATGCACACCCCAGGAAACCCTGGTTTCCACCATGCACTAGAACAACAACGAAAGCCACCCTTGAATTTATGTTATCTAGTAATCACATTAAAAGATACAAAAAAGGGCATGGTGGTGCATACCTATAGTCCCAGCTACATGGGAGGCTGGGGCAGGAGGATCAATTGAACCCAAGAGTTCAAGACTAGCCTGGGCAACAGAGCGAGACTCCATCTCTTAAAAAAAGAGGAGGGCAAAAAAGGGGTCGAATTAATTTAATTAAAAAAATTTTTTTTTTTGAGTTGGAGTCTCACTCCGTCGCCAAGGCTGGAGTGCAGTGGCACACTCGTGGCCACACCAGCATCGACCTGCTTGGCTCTGGCAATCCTTCCACCTCAGCCTTCCAAGTAGCCAGAACTACAGGCACGTGCTACTGCGCCCAGCTAATTTATTTATTTATTTATTGTAGAGCCGAGGTCTCACCAAGTTGCATGGGCTGGTCTCGAATCCACAGGCTCAGGCAATCCACTCTCCTCATCCTCCCAAAGTGCTGGGATTACAGGCTGAGCCACTGACCTTGGCTGAAATTATTTTTATTTAACCCAAGATAACCAGAATGTTATTATTTTAACATGCACTCAATAAAAAAATACATTATGGGATAGTTTACATCCTTTTTTTTACTTGGTCTTGGAGATCTGGCACATCACACACACACACACACACACACACACACACACACACACGCTTGCAAACTCTTTTCAGACTGGCCATGCCCCAAGGGCTCCAGACCCACAGGGGGCCATGGTGCCCCCACGGACAGTGCAGTTCTGTAGAATGAAGTAGGAATTCAAATAATCCCCAGCTACACAGAAAATGCCATCCATCCCACCTAGCTCCTCATTTTCCTCTCCTGTCTCCAGGGTCACGGGCCCAATCTCGGTTCTTCTCTGGGGCCCATGGTTCCTCTGGCCTCACCTGTCCAGGTGAGCAGACCAGGCTGAGCCCAGGCCCTCACCTGCAGAGCCTCCACACAGCCCCACATCCTTGCCTCTGCCCCTGCCCCATGTGCCTAGGGACCAGGCTGGAACCAGGTGGGGATGTCACCCAGCAACGGCCCCGGGGGAGAGCTCAGATCTCCCTCACCTGCCTGCCAGCCCCCAGGGTGCCCACGTGGTGGGATGGGCGGAGCGAAATGGCCTGTCTCCTGCCTTGGGCCTGTTTACCTGTGCTCAGTCACAGTGCCTTCCCAGACCCAGCTGGAGGCCCATGGAGCCTGGGGCCACAGGCCACAGGGGACAAGGGCCAGAGGCCCCAGCCATGGCTCTGGGCCATTGATCCGGCACAGGCCAGCCGGGTGGGGGTGGGGAGACCTTGGCCTGGACAAACAGAGGCTCCTGAGGCCTACGTGCAGGCCTGGCACCCACCTGCCACTCCCAAAGGTAAGCGGGGCCTCCAGGACAGGGGGCTAGGATCTGACAGGCCTAGTGACGGTGTCCACTCAGAGAGCCGGGCCTGGCTCCCTGGGTCCTGAATTATAGACTGCTAGCAGGTCAGGTCTGCAGGGCCTCACTGGCCAGAGAGTGACCAGTGAGCAGGAGGTGAGTGGTCCAAGGAGCTGGGGCTAGGGAGGACGGAGTAGAGTGAGACCAGGTGTGAGCAGGCCTGGGGCAGTGAGCAGACTGGGTGGCCCAGGCTTCAGGTGGGCAGGATGGGGAGGGGAGACCTGATTTCTGACTGACCACCCTGTCCCCACCTCACAGGGCTGGACGTGCCACCCCCGCACACCCAAGTACTTCACCTGGACCTTCTGGTGTGGGAGGCAGGCCCAAAGCCCTATACCACGCCCTTGTACTGACCCAGCAGAGACCTAGGTTCACAGGCCCAGAGTTGCTGTGTGTGTGTGGTGGGGGGCGGTGGTAAGGACATGCATCTGTGAGTTTGTGTGTCAAGAATAGATGTGTGTCTCTAAACGTGTCTCCATCTGTGCATGTCTGTGTGAGTTTGTGAGTGTGTTTACATGTGTGTGGAAGGGACTCCCACCCAGTCCCCCACACACTCAGGACTCTAGGCTCTAATGGCCTCTCTGAAAGGGGTCTCTCATGTTCTTAGGTGAGAATCTCTGCTCCACTCTACCCTGAGTGGCCTCCTGTAAGTTATTTTATCTCTCTGTACCTCAGTCTCCCCAACCACTAAATAAAGTCAGCAAAGCAGCTGGGCACAGTGGCTCATGCCTGTAATCCTAACACTTTGGGAGGCCAAGGTAGGAGGATCGCTTGAGGTCAGGAGTTCAAGACCAGCCTGAGCAACACAGTGAGACCTCATCTCTATGAAAAATCAAAAAATTAGCTGGGCATGATGGAGCATGCCTATAGTCCCAGCTACTCGGAAGGCTGGGGTAGGAGGATTGCCTGAGCCTGGGAGTTGGAGTCTGCAGCGAGCCATGATGGCACTGCTACACTAAAAAAAAGACAGCAAAGCAAAGCTCGCAGGCTGCTGGCGGCTGCAGTGGAGCATTGTTTGCAGTGCCACCCGGCACAGGGCTGGCACAAAGTAGGTGCTCATAAGTAGCTGGGTCCGGATTTGCATTGCTGGTGCCCAGCCTCCTGCTGGAGGTGGGGGCGGGGGGTAAGGCCCTTCCCCAGTGAGCTCAGCCACCGGTGAGCAGACCGGAGACCCTCCAATGGTCAGGAGGGCAGGAGAGTGTGACAGTCAGGTGCCAGGATGAGATCCTGGATCAGAGAGAATCCCTCAGGCCCTGTGGCAGTTGGGGCACAGTCCCTCCTTCCAGGGAACAAAGAGAATGCCCCTACGGTGAGCTGTGTATCCGTAGGGACAGCCCAGAATGCTTCTGAGTGGCAGCTGCCCCCTCCAGACACTCTGGGAGGGCTGCCAGGAGGAAGCGAGGTCTGAGCTGAGGTGTGAAGGGGCCACCCAGGAGCTGGCCTGATCTGGGAGGCCCAGGCAGAAGGAAGAGTGTGGGAAAGCTTGGTGGTGACTGGGCACACACGGGCTCAAGAGCCTAGGAAGGCCCTGGCTGGCTACCAGCTCTTGGTTCTAAAAGTATGCTACTGTCCCATGGTTAAGATCCATGACCAAGAGAAGCCAGTGTCACTGGTTTGTGCCAAGGAGGCGGAAGAAGACGGCCAGGCACGTGGCCCTTTTGAGCTTTGTGGGGAGGACCTGGCATCTTATTATTTATTTCTTCATTCCTCAGAGTGTCAGTTCCACATCAAGCGCCATGCTGGGATTGTAGCACCTCCGTGAGCGGAAGAAAGCCCTGCTCTTGTGAGGTTACGGCAGGGAGGGGACTGAGGACATACCGGCACATCGTGCCCCTCAGGGCTCACAAAAAAAGGGCGATCAAGAAAAATGCAGCAGAGGGTGGGGAGTGGCCAGGGAGAGTCTGAGAGTGACATTTGAGCAGACTCCCAAGAGGTAACCTGGGCAGCAAGGCAAACCGAAAGCGTTCAGGTAAAGCGAACAGCACGTGCAAAGGCCCTGCGATGGGCGTGTTGGCGGCTCCGCAGGAGCTGGGTGTGGCTGCAGCAGAGGAAGGAAGAAGACAGAAGGACACGCAGGGGCTGCACCACCCACCCTGTCCGGCAGTGTTCTGGGGGCGGAGCTGATTGAGGCTTGTGAGCAGGCCGTGTGGTGGAAATGCCGCTTCAGCCGTCATGTGAGACTTCGTGGGTGGTGGTGGCTGGGTGACTGGCTACTGCAGGGGTCCAGGTGACAGAGGATGGTGGCCTGGACTATGGTGGGAGCCGTGGAGGTGCTGAGAAGGGGTTAGGCTCTGGGGGCACTGGGAGGATCGGCCACAGACTTGGGAACTGGGGAGACATTGTATGAGAGGCAGGAGTGGTGTGGTCGTCTTCACAACTGTCCTCCACCCCATCCTGCTGGGTGGGACACCCAAGAGGTTGGGGATGGGGTCTCGTGCAGTGGCCATGTGCACAGAACCTGGCACCAAGCAGACACATGACATCTCAGTCCTGAGTCTAGGACTCCATGGGCTGACACCATCTCCGCCTGAGCCCCAAGGCTCACGTGTCCTACTTCCTGGAGGCGGCGAGGTGTGGGAGAGGGCACTGTCCCTGGGTCCTGGAAATCTGGCTGCCTTGTTCATTCATTCTTCCACCGATCATTCATTCATGTGGCAGGCTGTGCTGGGGTCTATGGGGAACCCCAGAGGTGAACAAGACCCAGGCCCTGTCTCTCTCACGCAAGCCCCAAAGCCAGGCGTGCTATTGATCTGATCCAGGGCTGCCCAGGGAAGGGATGGCTTAGCTAGCCAGAGCCCTGGAACCTGTTGAGAGGTGGCCTGGAAGGTTTCAGGCAGAGGGTGCGGGCTGCAGGAAGGAGGGACTCAAGGGCCTGCAGGGCCTTGCGCGTGATGGAAATGGCAGTCTCGAGACGGTGGGCAGTGGCCTGGTCGCGAGGGGCTAAGATGCCTTGGCAAGGGGCTTGGATTGAGTGAGCAGAGCCACAAAAGGGACCTGCGCAGGTGAGTGACTGAGCTGGGTGGATAGACATCACCATGGAGCACGCCCTGGAGGAGGGGTCGGGAGGCGGGGAGCCCAGTCCAGAGGCTGCCCTGGAGTTAGGTGAGAAGTGAGAAGGCCCAGGTGAATTACCCCTGCGGCCAGGGCCACGTGGGAGGCGTCTGGGTTTTTACAATGGGTTTCCTGAAGACGGGCTCCTCTGTGATGCTCAGAGTCCGCCCAGATATAGGTGAGGGAGACAAGGTCCCCAGGGAGAAGATCTGGCCTGGAGGACGGGGGGCACAGGCCTCCTGAGCATCCTGTCCTGTGCTGCCTCCTCCAACGATCAGACCTGTGATCAGCTCTGAGCCTCAGTTCCCCTCTCTGTGCACTCTGATGATCTGTGAGGCAGCAGGGTAGAGTGGTCAGGGTGTCCCTCTGAAGACAAACTGCCTGGCTCTGCTGCGGATCAACAGTGTGACCGTGACCAAGTCGCTCAGCCTCTCTGTGTCTCAACCTTCTCATCTGTAAAATAGGAATAATCTGAGAACCTACTCCACAGGGCCTGTGTAAGGCTCGAAATACATGCTGATTGTTATCGCTTCAGTGCCCCCACGATCCCGTGGCTCACAAATATCTCCTTTGTGATTCAGACTCAGGTGTGGCGTCCTCTGGTGGAGGCAAGGGACCTGGGATCAAGAGGGGCTAAGAGTCATCCCCTCACCTGGGCATTCCCCAGTCCAGCCACCACTCAGGACAGAGAGGCAGCTCTGTGCCGGGCACTCGAACTCACTGCGTGCCCCATGCAAAAGTCTCTGGCTCCTGTTCCTTGTCTATTTCTTGTCTGTTTCTTGCCAGGGATGCTGTGGACATTTGGGGAGGTGGGTGGGACTGTCTCCCTCTGGCATGGCAGGACATTTACCATTCCCTGGCCCTGCGAGTAAGTGGAGAGAGTGCCGTGCCCGTGGGGATCCCTTGCATCTGATGGGGGTCATTTGGCAGGGTCACTGCGGCTGGACGCCAGTGACCCTTAGCCGAGAACAATGCCCAAAGGAGGCGCAGGGACCAGGATGGAGGGCCCGGTTCCTTGCATCCATCTAGGTGGGCCTTGAGCCTCATTGAAGCCTCATTGAAGACCCTTGTCAGGAAACCCACTGTGTAAAATCTCAAGAAGCATTCCAAAGGAATGCCCCATCTTCTGGGATGCATTTTATTATTATTATTATTATTATTATTTTGAGTCGAGGCATCATTCTGTCACGCAGGCTGGAGTGCCGTGGCACAACCACGACTCATCACAGCCTCGACCTGCTGGGCTCAGGCAATCCTTCCACGTCAGCCTCTCAAGTAGCTGGGACTACAGGCATGTGCTGCCACGCCCGGCTAATTTTCTTGTAGAGACGTGTTCTTGCTATATTACCTAGGCTGGTCTCAAACTCCTGGACTCAAGCAATGCTCATGCCTCAGCCTTCTTGAGTGGTGGGATGATAGGCATGAGACACCACATCTGGCTGGGATGCATTTTAAAGCCATGTGGCATTCATGGTGTACTAAGAGGAAGTGAGCCTTCTGGTGGCCTGGAACCCTGGGTCTGCTGGGGGTGGGTGAAGGGCTTTTTCTATACCAGGAGAGAACCTGCCTGAAAGGCCAAACACACTCAGATATTTGCTTGGGAGTGTCTGAAGACAGAGCTGCAGATCCAGGGCCTGGAAGGAGTGACAGTTTAATCATGCTGTGTTAATTACCATCTCACTTACAGAAGGCTTCCCAGAGTAGTGGAGAGAGCAGGGAGTCAGATATTCAGGCTCAAGCCTCACTTACTTGCTGCGTGACCTTGGACCAGTGGCTTAGCCTCTCTGGGCTTCAGTTTTTTCACCCATAAAATGTGACTGATAGTGAATGTCAGATATTCAAGTCACATTGCAAAATGAGGCTAGGAAAACCCTAGGCTGAGTGGTCACTAGAACACTCTGGGTCTCAGTTTCCTCATCTGTCCACTGGGTGCAGAACTTGCGGAGTTTAAGTGAGCTACTTAAATGAACTGTACAGGCCAAGCGCCCATGCATGGCAGGCCCGAGAAAGAAGAATGCAGGGGACAACAGCCTTACAGGCCAGGTGAACTGAGAGTTAAATGCAAAATGTCTCCTGAGAGCAAGGAATGGATATTGGTCTTTGTCCACTTCCTCTGCCCCTAGAGACTTGGAGAGGATAGATGGGGCTCTGTGAAGGAGGGCGGGTCCCCAGCCCAACACGGTGCTGGCTCAAGGGATTCTGGGGCAGGGGCTAGGGGCATCGGTTACGTCGGCCTTGCAGGGAGCTCTGTCAACCAGAACCAGCATGGAAGGGAAGCGAGGTGAGAGAAGCTGCCAGAAGCCTATGAATGTCTGTAGCCGTGTCCTCTGCTCCGTCTCGGGGGGCAGGATTCGGGCACTGAAACCTTCCGTGTGTTTTCTGACTGTGGAGGCAAAAGTGGGTTCCGGAGTTGGGCCGAGCCCAGCCCCCCTGCCTGCTCCCTGGCCTCACTGCTCTGAGGCAGCTTCCCTCCTTGGTGGTCGGCTGGGTGTTGGCTGCCAGCCCCTGCCACCTGGTTGGTTGCCCTTCCACTCCAAAAAGCGGGGTGCTGCCTTGAGTGTATGCCCATCGGTGCTCAGCAAAGCTACCGCGCAGACGCCAGGCTGTTCCCAACTCTTGTCTGTCTCCCCACCAGGATGCCCGTGGCCGAGGCCCCCCAGTCGGCTGGCGGGCAAGGTGACGGAGGTGACGGCGAGGAAGCAGAGCCAGAGGGGATGTTCAAGGTCCCGGAGGACTCCAAGAGGAGAGCCCGGCTCTGCCTCCGCCTGGCACCCCTATGGCTGGCCCTGGTGGTGCTGGCTGCCCTGGGGGTGCTGCTCTGGTACTTCCTAGGTAACAGCATGTCCCGGGAGAGGCACCGGGGAGGGACGTGGGTGGCTGTGGCGGGTACAGCAGGACAGACCCAGATTCCAGGCTTCGCAATGCTCAGAGACTCTCAGTGCAACCTTGGGCCAGGAAGTCCTCCCTCTAGTCTCACTCCCATCCTTCTGGGTGGGAGTGCTGCTGGACCTCCTGCCAGGCCCTGTGGCTCAGCTCTGCGCCCCGCTGGGTCAAGCGCCTGCAGCTCCCCCCAGTTGGGGAGGAAGGGCGCTCCCAACAAGCCTAGGGACTAAACACTGCCTCTCCTCGCCTGAGGCTCGGAGCCAGCCAGCCCTGCTGGAGGAGCCCAGAGGTGCCCAGGGAGCCAGGTGCCAATTAGTGCCTCTGCTCACTTGAGTCCTGCCTGGCTGCTCCTCTAGCGTGGGGAACACAGCCCCGTCACCGGTGTCTCCCGGGCCCAGCATGAAAGGAGATGGAGGGAACCCCATACCCAGGCCCCTAATGTGGGCCTCCCTCTCTGATATCACGACCCTTGGGCACCCCCTGGAGCTCCGAGAGCAACTGGCCCACGCTCTGGGCCTGTTCAATCCAGCCTTCCGTTCATTGTCATTGAATAAATTCTCCTGGGCACCTACTGTCTTTCTGTAAAACCAGTGGAGACTGTACCTCATTCTTTTGCTCTTGACAGTGAGGAGTAGTGGGGAAACCTAACTAGACTGTGCCTGTGAAAACGCTCCCTGTACACTGTAGAAGTCTCATTCATTCATTTGTTCATTCATTCATTCAGTGGCAAACACCCCAGAATTGTCCCATTGTGCATTCTACAGAGGTTAAATGGTGATTTTTTTTTTTTTTTTTAGCGATCACAATGATCATGGTTCATGGCAGCCTCAACCTTCTGGGTTTAGATGATCCTTCTACTTCAGTATCCTGAATAGTTGGGACTACAGGCAAGCCTGGCTAAATTTTTTTTTTTTTTTTTGGAGATGAGGTTTTGTTATGTTGCCCAGGCTGGCCTCAAACTCCTGGGTTCAGCCTCCCAAAATGCTGGGATTACAGGTGTGAGTCACTGTGTCTGGCCTTAAATAGTGATCTTACTGGCTAAGTCTCCTGCTGGAATTCCAGGCCTGCTGAAAGCAATCCAGGACCAACTTGGGAATAGCAGAGATAGTTCTTCCAAGGCGCAACTCCAAGAGGGATCAGGGCAGGGGTGTCTGGAATCAGCTTCTGGGGGTGACGCTGTGAGGAACCCCAGGTCTGACATGGCCCTGCTTACAGTGGCACGTGGTGATTCCACTCAGAGGTGAGCAGCATGGGCAGGGAGCAGATGCCATGGGCATTTCACCACCAGCAGGGAGCCAGTGCCCCAAATAGCACAGGGCTGCAGGAGTCTCCTCAGGTGGTGGGATAATTAGTCTTCAAGGTGAACCATGGGGCATTGAGTAGAGGGCCAGGAGCTTGCCTGCCAATGGGCTCTTGCAGAGGAGTCTAATTCCTCCTAATTTTGCTCCTGGGACCAATCACTCCCACCAGGAGAGCTGTGCCAGGGCCAAAGACCTGGGGGGCTGAGTGCTCCCAAGTCTCAGCGGAGGGAAGCCAACCCCCCTTAGGGATTAGGGCAGAGGAGGCGTTTGGGTGTGATTTGAATGACTCCTCCCGCCCGGGCCAGGCCGTGCTCTCGCACTGGGTGCTGGGCAAGAAGGTGAGCCAGAGCCATCCCGGCTCCATCTGGAAGGAGAGGTGGGCAAGTCCCGATGACGGCCCCCAAGGGAGGTGAGCAGAGACCCACAGAGCACGGGCTGCTTCCCAAGGCAGATGGCAGCAGAGCCTTTAGTGCCACCAGTGGCATTGCCGGTCCTCTCCCTCTCCTGCTCTCCCAGGCAGGAGTTTGATGCTATCTTCTCAAGCCCACACACCCCTGCCCTTGCCTCCTGCTTCGGTGAGAAAACACCGCTCAGAAGAGGAGCCCTGGTGACGATGGCCACCCTGCCCTCCCGGCTGCACCACGTGCTCTCTGGCTGGGCCCAGATCCCACACCCTCGGCCCACACAGTGGCCTGGTGCCAGCAAAGACCCTCTCTCCTCCAGCAGCAGCATCTGTCAGTGTCCCTTTGGGCGCCTTTTCCCTGCTCCCATGTCCCCAGTGCTCCTGTCCCCAGGCTGGACTTTGTCGTGTTCCCTCAATGGCACTTGTGCTTCTCTTTGATGACACTTCTCACAGATGGGTCCTGCTAAGACCCAGCCCTCTGTTGCCCCTCCCCCTCTCTGACTGCTCCAGCCAAACAGGCTTTTATCTTTATTTTTTTATTTTTTTATTTTTTTGAGTTGGAGTGTCACTCAGTCGCCCAGACTAGAGTGCAGTGGCTGCTCCCGGCCAATGCATCCTCAACCTGCTGGGCTCCGGGGATCCTTCCGCCTCAGCCTTCCAAGTAGCTGGAACTACAGGTGCGTGCTACCACCACACCTGGCTAATTTTTTTGATTTGTTGTAGAGATGAGGTCTCTCCAAGTTGCCCAGGCGAGTCTCGAACCCGCGGGCTCGGGCAATTTACTCACCTCGGCCTCCCAAATCACGGGATTACAGGCTGAGCCACCGAGCCCAGCCCAAACAGGCTTTTAACCCTCACTATGATCTCTGCCACAAGGTCTTTGCACATGCTGTTCCCTCTGCCTTGAAGGCATGCCCCCTCCTTCTCTTCCCAATGCATGGTGTCCCCGTCCTCACATCTCAGCTGGAGGGTCACCCTGGATCAGGCTGGACTTTGTCATGTCGCCTCAGTTGCACTTGTGCTTCTCTCTGATGGTGCTCCTCACAGATGGGTCCCGTGTGCTGTGTGGTTACCCACCGTCATCAGCCACACAAGGGGGGACACATCTGTCTAAGACACCATGGGAGGGGACTTGGTTCACCGTGGTGGAAAAGGGAGGCGGTACTTGGGTCACGTGCACTCGGATGATATCCTGATGGTGCCTCTCACCAGGGGAGGAGTGTGACCTTAGTGTATCATGGCGGGTGCTTTGCACAGACTAGTGGAACTCCTGGACAACCCGGTCTGTGGAAGGATGCAGAGTGTTGCCCACCTTGGCCTTTGGGGCCCGTCTGGGTTTCCTGGCCTTCGAGTCATCCATGTTCTGGACCGGTCACTATGTCAGCTTCCCACTGGGGTCCTGTGGGACACCATCCACCCGTGGGCCTCTCTCCTCCCTGGTGCCTTCCAGCCAGTTTGTCATCAAATGAACTTTGGGTGACCATGATGACCATGGCGGTGACTAATATGATAATGGTGGTGGCAGCTTGCAGGCCCAAGACACTGAGGCTGAGCTGAGGGTTCAGGGGGCCAGAAAAAGCGTGGGAGAGACAGGAGCCTTTGTCCTCTGCCTCCTCGGTTAACTCTGCCGGTTCCCTCCTGGGCAGGGTACAGAGCGGAGGCGACGGTCAGCCAGGTGTTCGCAGGCAGCCTCCGAGTGCTCAATCGCCACTTCTCCCAGGACCTTGCTCGCCGGGAATCCAGTGCCTTCCGCAGTGAAACCGCCAAAGCTCAGAAGATGGTAGGAAAGGATTTCGGGGACGAGGGGGCGGGGATGTGGGGCCAGAAAGAGAGACAAGGGGGTCTGACCACATTAAGTCTGACGGTCAGCCCATCGGGAGTACTCCCGGGGAGCACGACCCTGTTCTTGGCACCATGGGAGGGGACGTGGTTCACCGTGGTGGGAAAGGGAGGTGGCCCTGGGGTCATGTGCACTTGGATGATATCCTGATGGCACTTCACACCAGGGGAGGAGTGTGGTCTTTGGGAAGGTCGCTCAGTGCGGCTGGTGCTGTCAGGGCTCCACCCCACCCTCCCTGACAGGGCAGTGGCTCCATGCGCGGAGCCTGGCCTTCCGCTCCTAGGCCACAGGACCGCTGTCCCGAAGGCAGCCAGATGAGCTGGAAGTTGTTCCTCGAGCACCCTTGGCCCTGAGAGCTGGGGTGGGTGGATCTATACCCTGGCTTCCTCGGCCCTGGAAGGGGCCAGTTCTGAAGACGCCCAACATCATCTCCCAGAGATGCCTTGTTGGGTTGGGTCTCAGACGCCTCCAGCTTGAGACTATTCATCAACAGCCCCCTGTTAGCTGCCCACCCTTCTGTCTCTTTTCCCACACCCACAACTGGTTTCCCAGAATCCCCTGCAAATAACCCACATACCTCATACCCCCAATGCAGGGTCAGCTTCTGGGGGGCCCAGCCCGAGGCTCTCTGTTTCCTCTGGAAAATGGGGATAATCTTAACAGGACCTGGCTGTTGTGGGTGGAAATAAGGCTGAGACAAGGTGAGCCTTACTTCCAGGATGCTCAAAAGACTTGGAAACCAACCGTGCCCTGCGGCAGTATAGTGAGAAAATTGCAAAAACTCCAGCCAGCTGTGCTCCTGGTCAGAGGAAGCTGGCTGTGACCAGGCTGCTGGGAAGGGATGTGGAAGGGACCTGGGAACCTCAGAGTTGAGGGATGACTTTTTTTTGAGTCAGGGACTCTGTTGTCCAGGCTGGAGGGCAGTCATGATCCCAGCCCACTGCAGCCTCAACCTCCTTGGCTCAGGCGATCCTTCCTCCTCAGCCTCCTGAGTAGCTGAGACTATAAGCCCACACCAACATACCAGGCTAATTTTCTTTTTTTTTTGTAAAGACAAGGTTGTGCTATGTTGCCTAGGCTGGTCTCGAACTCCTGGGCTCAAGCAATCCTCCCGCCTTGGCCTCCCAAAGTGCTGGGATTATGGGCATGAGCCACGGTGCCCAGCAGAGGGGTGACTTTTGACAAGGGCAAAGAGGTCACTGGTGGCACTGATGGGAGAGAGAAAGAGGTGGACCCAGGAGAGGTATGTGGCCTGGCTGGGCCACTGCCCGCTGTGTGACCACCAGCGGCCACTCCACCTTGTGGGCTTCCTCATCAATCAGGACTGCCGTGTGGAGAAAAGGCCACCCCGAGGTAGGAAGGCCACGCTGTCTGCCCCATGGAGGGTCCCAGGGGCTCTTGTCTTTCCTCCCCGCAGCTCAAGGAGCTCATTGCCAGCACCCGCCTGGGAACTTACTACAACTCCAGTTCTGTCTACTCCTTTGGGTAAGTTGTCCCCGGCCCCTGCTGGAATCCCAGACTTAAGGAACAAAGGGGCACTGTGGGCCTCTGATGCATTGTCCTCGTTTTTTTTTTTTTTGAGTTGGAGTCTCATTGTTGCCCAGACTGGAGTGCAGTGGCCGCTCCTGGCCACCGCAGCCTCGACCTGCTGGGCTCCGGCGATCCTTCCGCCTCAGCCTTCCAAGTAGCTGGAACTACAGGCATGCGCTACCATACCCGTCTAATTTTTTTGATTTACTGTAGAGATGAGGTCTCGCCTGCCCAGGCAGGTCTCGAACCTGCGGGCTCAGGCAATCCACTCACCTCGGCCTCCCAAGTCGTGGGATTACAGGCTGAGCCACCGAACCTGGCTGTCCTCGTTTTTAAAATGGGGAAAGGAAGGTCTGGAGAGGCCACTTGGCTTCCTGCGTGTTACCTCCTTCCGTTGGGCTTGCTCTCCTCATCTGTAGAATGGGCACGTGGGAGTGGTAGGTTTGCACGAGGCAATGACTGCAAAGTCCTAGTCAAGGGCCTGGCATGCATTAGGCGAGGCCATGTTGTGGGGACATTGAGTACGTAAGCTCCAGGCCCAGTTCACATCTGATTCTACCACTTATGGCATGGCCTGCGGCATACAACCTCTCATGCCTCAACCTCCCCACCCATCAAATGGGGATGGTGAGCACACCTCCCTCAGGGGAGGTTTCACAGGGAGCTTGATGATAGATGGTTAGGTGTTAATGCCTGGGACCTGTGACAAAATAAGTGCTCAGTGCGTACCAGTGGGGGCTGGGCAGGGACCAGACTTTGGGCTCCTCTCCTGGCCCCTCTCACTTCCGCCCACCTTAGGGAGGGACCCCTCACCTGCTTCTTCTGGCTCGTTCTCCAAATCCCCGAGTACCAGCGGCCGACGCTGAGCCCCGATATGGTGCGGGCGCTGCTGATGGCGGAGCTGCTGTCCACGGCCAACGGTTCAGCTCCTGCCCCCTACAGGGCGGAATACGACGTGGACCCCGAGGGCCTGGTGATACTGGGTCAGTACTGGGAAGGGAGGGTGGGGCCAGCAGCCTCTGTAGGCTCGGGGACACAGCCGGTGTTGAGGCCGGGGAGGCCACCCGCAGGGCTGGGTGCTCTTGGAATGGGCCACCAAACGGCCAGGAGCCAGGGCTGGGGAGGGGGGCATTTAGGGTAAATCTCAGATGAGGCTGACTCTTATGGTCTACTCTGTTTTTATTTTCTCTGTGTTTTATTTATTTTTGTTCTTGTTTGTTCACTTCCTTTTAACAGAAGCCAGCGTGAAAGACATAGTTGCGCTGAATTCCACGCTGGGTACGCTCCTTTTTTTTTTTTTCCTCTCTGCTTGCCTTTTACGTTGCTGTTTTTCTTGGTGGGGTTCCGTGTTGGGGCCACAGGGCTTCTATAGTGGGTGCAGGGAGACTGGCCTGGAATTGCCCAGGGCATGCCAGGGTTGACTTGGGGACAGTCCTGATCGAGGCTTGGGGCTTGTGGGGGAGGGGAGGTGGTGGTGTGCGCACAGGCATGAGGGTGTCCTGTGGACGGGTGTGTGTCTGCTCCCATGGGAGGGGGAGTGAGCGGCAGGCTTCCTGGCACCTAAAGGTGCCTCTGTCTTTCTATCGCTGAAGTCACCCTGACCACAAGCCACTGTCTCTACTGATGGTCATCTTGCCAGTCCAGGGTTGACCAGTCCCTTTGGATTTAAACTTGGTCCTTTGGAGGCAACAGTTCTATTGCATGACAGCATACGCCCTCCACCTTTTCCTTCCCCTCTCAGCCTGGCTTATCAGCCCTCCCTCCCCACGTGGTGTCATATTGCTGGAGTCACCTTGGTTTACTCCAAGGGGACTCACCATCTTTCAGCTGAGCCCAGGGAAGCAAAGTACAGCAAAGTACAGCAGAGTCATCATGCTGTTCAATGCCAGGGCCACTGTCTACGTTGTAGTATGTGTGACTGGTGACTCCTGGAGTTGTGCGGTCCACACCTGGGCTGCTGTACCCTGTCGCCCGAGTATAAGCCCCTGAATTCTCAGATTCCTCTAGAGCTAAGGTGGGGTGAGCAGCTCAACCCTGTCTCAGGGAGGAGACAGAGCTTAAAACCTAGTTATACCCTTTTTGACCTTCCCTTACTCCCATCTTGCTGGTCTGATGCTTACTTCCTTGGGCGGGTGGAGGTGATGAGGTCAAAGTACAATTTCCAAAAAGTTGAAATCATAATTATCTCACAGAGATAGAGTGAGCATGTGTCAAAGATGAATTTAATGTATTCATGAGAAAACCAGCAGGATTGCAAAGAACACAAGACACTGATCTCTCTCTCTCACTCATCTGTCTGTCTGTACATCTATCTATCTATCTATCTATCTATCTATCTATCTATCTATCTATCTATCTATCTATCTACCGTCTACCTACTATGTATTTACCTGTCATCTATCTTTGATCTATCATCTATCTATCCATCCACCTATATGTTATCTATCTATCTATCCATCCATCTATAATCTCTCTATCATTAGTGGGAAAAAATAATTGCTGAAGTGAGATTACCAAGTTAGATAGAAAACTGGTTAATATCCTACCCGACAATAAAGCTCTAACATTTGGGGTTATCTTTGCTAGTGAACCCAAATCACTTACAGCCTATTAGCCTCTAGAAGTTAACACCCAAGTCTCTACAAAACCTGGCACTTGACAATCAGCAGTCAATGGTAAGTCAGAGCTGTTCCTCCCGAGTCTTTGGGAGACATGAGACAACACCTTGGGCCAGGCTTGGCATAGCACAGTCTACACACCCAGCCTGGCCCACAGCTGGGGAGAGACAAAAGACACTGTCCTTAGTATGATTGTGACAGTGATTTTGACCTTGAGGTCCTCCTGAAGGGATCTCAGCGCACTCCAAGAGGCACCACATTGAGACTCCCTGCTCAAGCGTGGTATTGAAATGACTCTCAGTGGAGTCGTCTTTCTGCTTTATTTCAAGTTTGGGATCATTTCTTTTTGATCACAGAGAGGATGGCTTTTATAACTTCATGCCTCTCCTCCTACTTTGTGGTTTGTAACAGTGGTTCTCAAACTCAGAGGCTCCCAGGAACCCCCTGGAAAGTAAGTTAAAATGCAGAACCCACATTCCCCTCAGGAATTTGCATTGCAACCCCAGAACCACTGTTGGGCTGAGGCAGGCCTCCTCCACCCCAAGAAACGCTGCCTGATGGTGGAAACAACAAGCAGACACCCTGAACCCGGCCCTCCCGGCACACCCCTCAGTCCCCGGCTCTGCCCAGGGCAAGTCAAGTCTGTGGGTTCAGAGAAAACCTGGATTCCCCCAAGGGCCCAGCTTTTGTGAACAAAAACCTAAGTCTATTTTCTCTGTGTTAAAACTTCTTCTTTGAAGGGTCATGGAGGAGCAAGGCCCCTCTGTCAGTGTGGTCAGCCAAAGGGCAGTCCCCAGGGCTAGCCATCTGCTGGACCCTGTGGGGGCCGAGGTTGCTGGGAGTGGAGAGAGGGAAGGACTGGCACCTGGTTAGCACTCGGCCCTGGCCAGGTCTTCTGAGTAAGTGGTGCCGGTGCTGTGTCCACGTGTGCACACGTGCCCTCGTGTCAGTGCACACTGCGTCAGTGCACGCATGACGCTTGTCTGTACTGTGTGCCATGCTGCGTGTCCCTGTGTTTCTGGCAGATGCTCTTATTTGTCTGTCTGGTTCCGTGCACGCCCAGCGCACCCACTTTCCAGCGTCTCAGAGGCAGAGATGACAAGCCCACACTCCTTCAGTAGACTTTCCAAGCACTTCCTCCCTGCCAGGTCCCGGCCCGCGCCCAGGATACCAGAATGACTGTGTTCTCACCCTTGCCCTCGATGGAGCTCTGGGCCTGCAAGACAGGCACATAAACAGGTTCTCATAACACCCAGTGCCAGAGCGAGAAGAGAGGCCCCAGGGGGCGTGGAGGGAGGGAATCGCTCTGCCTGGAGGACAGTGGTGCCCAGGGGCAGAAGCCTCTTCCCAGAGACTCAAGGCAGAGTGCCAGAATCCACAGGTGGAAGGACTTGCTCCTGCCTGAGGGATCCAGGAAGACTTCACACAGGAGGCGTCAGACTCAGGCATGAGGGATAGGTGGGAATGGGTCAGGGTGATCAGGGGAAAAGGCACCAGGATAGAGAAAACAGCGTGAGCAAAGGCCCAAGAGAAGAGAAAGCATGTGCTCCTTTACTTCCTCCCAGAGACCAGAGGTGCCAGGCTCCCCAAAGGTGTTCCTGATTAGCAAGAGGGACCAGCACATACCTAGACCTCTCTACATCATCAGCCTTCATAAAGGTGATCATTAAACTGGCCAGAGCAAAGCATGAGCTTGGAGCGAGATTTAAAGAATACAAACGCCGAGGAACAGCCAGCATCCTTCCCAGCTGCAGGTGGGAGTGCAGGTACCAGGGGTCCTGTTCCTTCTCCAGGCAGGTGTCAGCATTGCTCCCTGGGAAGGTTAGCTCCTCACTGGGTCAAGATGACCGAGGGTTAGGAGAGGGCACTGAGTAACCGGCAGCAGCAGCAGAGCAAAGCATATCCACCTCAGAACCACCCAGAGAAAGAGATGGGACAGGAGTTATTACTGTGCGCATTTGACAGAACTCAGAGTAGCAGAGCCACGGGCCCAGGGCCACACAGCTGATAGTGGTGGTGCCCAGCGATGAAAGCCATACCCTCCTCCTCTCCATCCCCCCAACTCCTGCGGTCCCCTACTAGAGTCCAGTGGATGGCCAGCCCTGGGGGCCTTCCTCAGGCTGACCCAGCTGACAGAGGGTTCTTTGCTTGTCGGCGACCTTTCAAAGATGTTTTAAAGCAGAGAAAATAGATTGAAAACTCAGATTTTATAATCTGGAGTCACCAGGCTGCCTCCCACATCCCAGGCTCAATCTTAAATCGCTACCGTTTTCAGGAAGGACACCCAACCTCCCTGCCTCCCAGGCTCATGGTGAGATTTAAATGAGATGGGGTAGCTCCATGGGAGAGGATGTGTTCACTGCTGGACCCTGGCGCCTAACTCAAACACACAGGTGGTGCTCCATAACTATTTGAATGAATGCATGAATGAGAGAGTGAATAAATGAATGATGTAGGAGGCACTGCTTGGCAAGTTCTGTCTCTTCAAAGCCCATGGATTCAATGCAGGGGAGGAGGCTCACCAGTGTGGGGGTGTGATGGGGAAGGTGATGTGGACGAGGGCTGAGCTTCAAGTGGTCCCAGCAGTGAGTGACAGGTCACAGGACTAGGTCATAGGACTGTCTCCACAGCCCCATCTCCTCCCTCTCCCCATACCCACCTAAAAAGGAACCGTCCTGCCTTTCCTGAGCCCCTACTGTGCGAGGCCCCGTGCTGAGCACTCAAACATGTCTTATGACCACCCTGCAAGGGTGTGTTACTGTCCCCATTCCATAGATGAGACAAACAAGGCCCAGGAACGATTAAGTGGTGAGTAGGTGACCCCGGATTTGTCTGGTCCAGGTCTGCACAATGAGCACGGTTATAGGAAGTATTTGGTTTTTGTTTGTTTGTTTGTTTGAGTTGGAGTCTCACTCTGTCGCCCAGACTGGAGTGCAGTGGCTGCTCCCGGCCACTGCAGCCTTGACCTGCTGGGCTCCAGTGACCCTTCCGCCTCAGTCTTCCAGGTAACTGGAACTACAGGCGTGTGCTAAAACCCCCGGTTAATTTTTTGATTTATTGTAGAGATGAGGTCTCGCCAAGTTGCCCAGGCGGGTCTCGAACCCGCGGGCTCAGGCAATCCACTCACCTTGGCCTCTCAAAGCACGGGATTACAGGCTGAGTCACCAAGCCCGGCTATAGGAAGTATTTCATGGAGCTGCTGTGGGCTTCAGGGAGGTGGTGAGTGGGACGTAGCAAACATTCAGTAAGCACAACCTGCTTCAGCCTCGCCTTTAGCTTCAAGCTAATGGCCTCCCTGTGGGGCTGCCTCCCAGCTCTTCCGAGTGCACACCTACTCTCCACCGGAAGTGAACCTCCTCCCTTCTCCCCTCATGCATGCCACCTCAACCACCCCAATATCACCTCGAGTAGGCAGGGGACTCTGGGATCCAAACCAGACTATGCCCCAGCCCTGTGTAACCTCCTATGGTTTCCCAAGGCACAGGAGAAAGCAGTGTCCATCCTGGGTGTGACCTGGACCCTGTGTCCAGCTACACCGCTCTGTGCTCAGATTCCTCAAAGCTCCCCTGCTGGCCTCTGCCCCTTTGCTCACGCTGGGGACCCTAGGATGTCCCCAACCCACAGGTCATGTTTAAGACCCTCACCTCCTGAGCTAATCCTGTCTGTGTCTGTGTCATCTGTATCTGTATCTGTACTTATGTCTGCATCTGTGCCTGTGTCTATGTCTGTATCTGTATCCATGTCTGTATCTGTATCTGTATGTGTGTCTGTATCTGTACCTATATCTGTGTCTGTGTCTGTATCTATATCTATATCTGTATACTTATGTTTGTATCTGTACCTGTGTCTATGTCTATATCTGTATCTGTATATGTGTCTGCATCTGTATCTGTACCTATATCTGTGTTTGTGTCTGTATCTATATCTGTATACCTATGTATGTGTCTGTATCTGTATCTATGTCTGTATCTTTATCTGTATCTGAATCTGTCTCTGTACCTATGTCTTTATCTATACTGTGCATCTGTGTCTGTATCTGTGTCTATGCCTGCATCTGTATCTGCACATATGTCTTTATCTGTATCTGACTCTATTTCTGTCTCTCTGGGCTGTATCTATGTCTGTGTCTGTATCTGTGTCTGTGTCTGTATCTGTACATATGTCTGTATCTGTATCTATATCTGTATCTGTGTCTGTATCTGTATCTGTCTGTGTCTGTGTCTGTATCTATATCTGTATACCTATGTCTGTATCTGTATTTGTATCTATGTCTGTATCTGTATCTGTACCTATGCTGGTATCTATATCTGTATCTGAATCTGTCTCTGTACCTATGTCTGTATCTGTATCTATGTCTGTATCTGTACCTATGTCTATATCTGTATTGTATCTGTATCTATATCTGTATCTGTATCTATGTCTGCATCTGAATCTGTACCTATATCTGTGTCTGTGTCTATGTCTGTGTCTGTATCTATGACTGTATCTGTATTTGTGTCTGTGTCTATGTATCTGTATCTGTATCTATGTCTGTATCTATATCTGTATCTGAATCTGTCTCTGAACCTATGTCTATATTTGTACTGTGTATCTGTGTCTGTGTCTGTATCTGTATCTATATCTGCATCTGTATCTGTACTTATGTCTGTCTCTCTGTGCTGTATCTGTATCAATGTCTGTATCTGTGTCTGTCTGTATCCGTATCTATATCTATATCTGTGTCTGTATCTATATTTGTACCTAAGTCTATATCTGTATCTGCATCTATGTCTGTATCTGTATCTGTACCTATGTTTGTATCTGTATCTCTCTCTCTCTCTCTGTGTGTGTGTGTGTGTCTGTGTCTATGTCTGTGTCTGTATCTTTGTCTGTATCTGTATCTGTGTTTATATCTGTCCCCACTGCTCCTGTTGTTCCCAGGTAGCCACTGGACCTTTACCTGGGCACTCACCAGACATGGAAAGCTCAGCAGGTGTTTGTTCAGTGAATGAGTGATTGCACCAACGAATGAATGCATGGATGAGGAGGCTGGAAAGGGAGAGAGAAAGATGGGCTGAGCTTATCTGGCCATCCCCACCTGGCTCCTCTCCTGTCCCACCCCACGTGGGGAGGACCTCTCGGGGCCTGGCTCCTGGGTATCTCCTTCCGACCTGCAGGAATCAGGGGGTCTACCCTCTCCTCCTCCAGGCTGTTACCGCTACAGTTATGTGGGCCCAGGCCAGGTCCTGCGACTGAAGGGGCCCGACCACCTGGCCTCCAGCTGCCTGTGGCACCTGCAGGGTCCTGAGAAGCTCATGCTCAAACTCCGGCTCGAGTGGACACTGGCCGAGTGCCGGGACCGACTGGCTATGTACGATGTGGCTGGACCGCTAGAGAAGAGACTCATCACCTCGTGAGTTCCCGGGAGAGGGCATAGGGGAGGGCTAGAAAAGGCATGGGTGATGTGGAGGTCAAACGTCCTACCCAGGATTTTGAGATGAGGGACTGTATGACCTTGAGCCTGTGTGTCTAAGAGGGGCTCAGCTGGCCTAGAGGGGGTGGGGAGAGGAGGCTGGAGATGGTTTTACACTGTAGCAGTCCCTTCTTCTCTCTGAGTCTCAGTTTTCCCATCTGTAGCAAAGCAGGTGTTCTAGGTGACCCCTAAGATCAGCTCTGGGAGGCAATATGACTTGTTGAAATGTTTCAGAGTCTAGCAGCAGCCTGAACTTCCAAGCTCTGCTCTGCTGCTTTCTAACTGCATGCCCTAAGGCAAGTTAATCTGCCTCTCTGAGCCTCAGTTTTCTCGCCTGTAAAAATGGGTGTACAATCATGCTTACTTTGCAGGGTTATTGGAAGATTTAAATTGGACTTTCTGTGCCACAATCTTTATGCATACTGAGTACCCAGGAAATGCTAGCCATTGTTACTGTCATAGTATTTAGTCTAGTTGGGACTGGGCCACACAGAGGGCATTGAGTGCCAAGAGCAATTTAGGCTTGATATTTGGTAAGTGGGAAGCTGCTGAAAGTTCTTGAGCAGAGGAGTGGGGCTTTAGGGGATGAGATATGGAGTTAAGAAGTGACCAGGATCAGGGAGTTGGGAAGAGAGACTGGAAATGGTCTTAGTCTCCAGGAGTCTGGTCACTTCCCCACAGAGTGGCGAATGCAGTGTCAGCCTTCAAGGCTCCATGGGTAGGGGGAAGACAACCTGGAGTGGGCAGCTCTCAGTGACTGTTTATTGAGTACTTACTTTGTGTCAGGTGCCAGGCTGGTATCTATTCTGTCTCATGTGGGCTGTGCTCACCACCAGCCTCTCCCAGGGCTGCTCTGAGCCTTGAGTTGGAGGCTGTGCACCCATCTGTACCCCTCCTGCTGCCTTCTGTGTGGTGATCTCAATCTGGGGAGTGCATGGGTGGGGGGGGGGG
>NW_007028781.1:46964-57314 GCF_000164805.1 Carlito syrichta | reverse complement strand
GGAGGGCTCTGGGAAACACCAAGACACCATCTGACTTCCAGGTCCTGGAGGGTGGAGATGCCTGGGCTTCCCTGAGGCTTCTCCAAGGCAGAGCCTGCTGCTGGGGGAGGTGGCCTGGCTCACCTTGGCTCTGGGTGTCACTCATCTTGGACCCTTGCAGAAGGTCTAAAATGACCCATCAGATGAGATGAGGGCCTCCAACTTGCACCCCGGAGCCATGTTGGGGAGGGGAGTGAGGGGCGACTTTGGTGGGGGTGGGAAGATGGAGCAGGTGAGACCCTTGCCCAACTTGCGGCTTATTTCTATGTGTTCCGTGTGTTATTTACAACAACGACTCAGCTGCAGAGTAAATAAAACAAAAGCCCTGACAATAAACACTGAAGCCTCCAGTAAAGGTGACCCCTGGGTCCCTCTTAGTCCTGGGAGATATGAGCTGGTGAGGCTGAGGGGATATCCCCTGGGATATCTCCCACTTCCTGGGATATAGGAGCTGGTGAGGCTGAGGGGACATGGCTGCATGGGAGGCGGGGGCACCGACAGGTGGGGGAGACTTGGGACCTCAGTGGCAAGCAGAACAGGCCGGTGAGGGCAAGGGCAGGAGGAAGGAGTGAGGGACTGAGGAGCGGTGAATACTGGAGGCCACCTCCCTACCCTGGCAAGAGCTGGAGGCCAGGGAAACGCCCCACGCCTGGACCTTTCTTGGGAGATGGGATTATTTGCGCCCTCAGGCTGCAGGGCTGAGGGGGGGTCACATGGGCAACTTTGAGGCTGTTTGAAGGATCCCAGGTTCTCACTGGCCAAGATGCCGTAAATTCCTCCAGTAATGTCCACTCCCTCCTGACAAGTCCTGGGGCCGACACACTCTGGGTGTGCCATAAATGTCGGGGTGCCCACTTAGGGGAGGCAGGGCTGGTAACTTATGCAGGTTGGTCCATCAGATCAGCGAGGACTCCAGAGAGTTCTGTCAGAGGCAATGGAAGTTTGCTAAGAGGGAGAGGGAAGCTGGGGCACCCTTGGCGGTGATGGGCAGACCAGGGCACCTGCACATATAGGCCTACCTCTGCCTCTGCCCTGCATCAGTTGCCCATCTGGGAACCAAACAGATGGTGTTGGAAGAGTCTTTTCAGGGCTGACATTCTAGACTTCTAAGATCCTAGGTTTCCACTACTTTTCTGAGCCTCCCAGGCCCCATGCTCTGGATGGATTCCTGGGGTACTCTTGGGGCCATCAACCCACACTTTCCTCTTCCCCATCCCAGCTTCAAACAAGGCCAGGGGCAGCATCCCTGTAGGTCCCATCTAGTCTCCCTGCCAGGGGTGCTCAGTGGTCCCTGGTGATTCTGAGGGCATGTGTGGGGGGGTAGGTGCTGGAGGACCAGAGCCAGTCACAGTCATCAAATTGTAGGCTCTAGAAGTCTGGGGAAACCTGGTTTCTTCCACCTGAGGAACTGGCCCTTGGAAGGCCTCCTGTCAGTCTCTTGGGGCCAGGGAGGGGCAGACACTTGCCCGTGGACACACAGCAGATGGAGAGCAGACCCAGGACTAGAGGTAGACTCCTGCCCACCCTCCTCGGTCTCTCCAGCAGCTGCCCGCCACCCCCCCTGCCGCTGGTCCTTGCCACCCTCTGTTTCATCAGGGTCTACGGCTGCAGCCGCCAGGAACCTGTGGTGGAGGTCCTGGCGTCAGGCGCCATCATGGCAGTGGTCTGGAAGAAGGGTCTGCACAGCTACTATGACCCCTTCACGCTCTCCGTGCAGTCCGTGGCCTTCCAGGGTGAGGCATCGGGGTCCCTGGGCCTGGGGAGGGGCGGTGGCAGAAATCCAGGACCCTGCCCCAGTGCACTCTTCCTCTGTTTGGCCCTAGGTGGGGATGGAATGGGGAGAGGGAAGGTTCTGGAAACTCCTCTGCTGTCCACCCCTGTCCCGCCCCATTCTCACTTCAGGTCCCATCTTCTCCTGACCCTGTCTCCGGCCTCTGGTCTCCCTCCCTGGTCTCTCCCTAAACTCTCACTCTCTGTCCCTCCCACCCCTTTCTGGTTTCCTCTTTGGGGTTTACTGCCCACTCTCCCTCCCTCCTCTGGTTCTCTCCCCCACCCTGGGCTTGCGTCTCCTCCCCGTGGCCTCTCCCCGCCCGTGTCCCTCTATACCCACCATGCGTGGGCCGCAGGCCCAGGGATGCCTCAGGTCAGCCCGGACACTCCTCTCACAGCCAAGGGCTCGGGAAGAGCCCTCTCAGCCCTGCAAGGCCACAGCCTGACCTGGCCCACGGCTCCCCACAGCTGCCCCCACCCCCTGCCGCTCTGGATCTCCCCTCCCCCTTTCCCACTGGATGGCTGTCCAGGCCGCCAGCCTCCCTGCAGGAGGATCAAACCCTGCGGCTTCCAGAACTGGGAGGGAGATGGCGGGAGACCGTAAGGCCACATGGTGCTTACAGCTGCTCGGCCGCCTCTTCCCCGACTGCTCTTCCCACTCAGGGACCCCTCCCTCTCCTGGGCAGCGATGAGGTCCCCGCTGGCCTGGTGGGGAGGCCGAGGCCTATGGAGCCAGCTCTGCTCTCCTGGGAGTCTCTGACAGGCAGGAGGGTGGGGGGCGCCAGGGCGCTTAGGGACCCCGGCCCCATGGAGGGATAACCTCTCGGCCCGCTCCTCCCGCTGTGTGGCCTCTCCTCTCTCTGCACCTCATCTGTGAAAAGGGGAGTAATCCTCTCTCCCTGGCCGCCACGCGGTGAGGTGTGCTCCGTGGTGAACACACGCCACAAACTGTGGAGTGCTGTCCCACTCACGTCAGTAGCTGCCATTTACCGAGCACTTACTGTGTGCCAGGCCGTTTGACTGTTTCATGCCGACTTGATCCATTCAACCGCCCGATGAGGCGTGCCCGTCTGGGAACCATTTTACAGATGAGGAAACTGAGGCTCAGGTTCACACAGTCACACTCAACCACGAGGTCTTACTGGTAGTGGTGGCAGGGTTGGTGGGGTCCCAAACTGCCCTTGCCTGACGGGAGGTGCAGCTGAGAAGGGGCCGAGGGGCCCCCGTGTGATGACTGCTCACCGGCCCAGCCTGCCAGGTGAACCTGACTCTGGAGGGACGGCTGGACTCACAGGGTGTCCTCAGCACCCCCTACTTCCCCAGCTACTACTCGCCCAGCACCCACTGCTCCTGGCACCTCACGGTGAGCACCCCTGCCTGCTGCCCTCCATCCCAAGCAGCCCCTGGACTCCAGGGATGCCAGGTGGGAGGGGGTGGTGTCTGCCTCTGCTGAAGGTCCACAGGCTGAGCTCTGGGTACAGATCCTGCCAGGCGGGTAGTGGGTGCGGCCAAGGTCTTTCTCTGTTGGTCACAGCTGTGCCTGTGTGTGGAGTGACTGACAGACTCCCAGCCAGGTTACGTGCTGCCTTCTCTCTCTGCTGTCCGTGGAAGTGGGTCCCTCCCCCTGGCCACGCCCCACAGCCAACTGGCGACCGCTCTTTCCTCCCAGGTGCCCTCCTTGGACTACGGCTTGGCCCTCTGGTTTGACGCCTACGCACTTCGGAGGCAGAAGTACGACTTGCCATGTACCCAGGGCCAGTGGACAATCCAGAACAGGAGGTACCCGCCCAGGGGCCCCTGCCCTCCTGCCTCCCCCCACAGGTGGCATCTTGGGAGCCCAAGTCCCGGACCTCAGAGGGCAGCACAAGGAGCTAGGAGCAGCCGGGGCAGGTGTCAGGCCTGTTGGCCTTGGCCCCATCCTGGCCCCCGCCTCAGCTGCAGCCTCCCCTCCGGCTCCCCCAAAGGTCTCAGACATGTGTTTGGTCATCAGACACCTAGGATGTTGATGCTAGCCAGAGCAGAACAGTGTCTTTCCTGGGGTGCTGTACCCCCTGCTGGCACCCCGAATCCTTAGATGACTCATGGGTGCACGAATGCTGTCCCCTAAGCCCACACGGATATTATCGATCAAAGGCTCCTCTGTCTGACCCTGGCTCCTGGCTGCACAGGAGCACATGTGTGCAGGGGAATGTGAAATCGAGGATCCCTGGATGCCCGCATCCTGCAGGGCACCCGCCCTGTTCCCCGCTCCTACCCTTAGCCCCTCTGGTAACTGAGTTTCTGACAAAGCAGCGAGTCCCTCTAAGGAGGTGGGCAGGAGACAGTGGGGTCAGGTCAGGCGAAGTGAGGAGCCATCACCAGGGTCAGCCGTGGCTGGGGCCTGGCCAGAAGGATGGAGACTGGGCAGTTCCCGCTAGCTCTACCCACCTGGAGGCCGCGGGTGGTGCTGACAGCTTTGAAGGACTGGATTGAGCAGGGAGGCGGGACACAGGGAGTACAGACATGTCTCTCTCTGTGGGGAGAGGAGAGCTAGGAGACGCAGGGAAGAGGGCACGCAAGATGGGAGAGACACCATGTCTAAATGTCACGAGGAACATTGCAGCCTCGCAGAGGGAGGGAAGGAGGCCCAGGTGTGGGTGGGGCTGCTTAGTGGAAGGGTGGAGGAGGTAAGGAGCGGGGGCAGGAAGCAGGAGGCCCTCCCTTGCGCCATTGTCAGGAGCAGAGGTTTGGGAAGAGAGGACGGGGTTGAAGTAGCTGTGGTAGGGGGGGGAGACCCTTGCACCCGGAGACTAGGGTGAGAGGGCCATCTTGCCAGGGACAGGAGAGGGGAGACCTAAGAGCTTCAAGGTCTCTGCCTGCCCTCTCAGCCCTGGATGCCGCGGGCTACAGGCTGAGTTTAGTGCGCAGATGCAAGCGCCCAAGGTTCCAATTTGGAAGACACCAACACTGGAGGGTGCTGGGACCCAGCATTCCTGGATTCAGGGGGGGTGTTCCCACTTGTCACTGCTTCTCCTTTGCTTGTTGGCCAATCCTATTTAAAAGGAGTATCCAGACAAAGGGTGACGGGGACTGGCCATGCTTGTTTGACTCTGTCTTCTCAGGTGCTGTGCAATTTTTTAGGGACTGACTTAAAAGGAAAAGCAAGAAATGCCCATGGTATGACTTAGGGCTGTGTGGTTGGGAGTGACATGTTGGTGGTGTGACTACAGGTCTCTTCTGTTGGAAGTGACATGGTGGTGGTATGATGACATGCTGGTAGTATGACCTCAGGCCTCTGATTTAGGGGTGACATATTGGTGGTATGGCTTCATGTCTCTGATTTAAGGGTCACATGCTGGTGGTATAACCTCAGGTCTGATTTAGGGGTGACCTGCTGGTGGTATGACTTCAGGTCTCTGATTTAGAGGTGACATGCTGGTGGTGTAGCCGCAGATCTGATTTAGGGGTGACATGCTGGTGGTATGACTTTAGATCTGTACCGTTGGGGGTGATATGCTGTTGGTGTGACTTCATGTCTCTGATTTAGGGGTGACATGTCTGTGGTGTGATATCAGGTGTGTGCTTTTGGGGTGACAAGGTGGTGCGACATCAGGTCTGTGGTGTTTGAAGAACAGAGTGCATCTTCCAGCACAGTGGGGCCTTTCTGGGCATGGCTGCCCTGACCCCTCAAGAGCCCTCTAGGGTCCCCTCATTACCTGCCTGGACTGAGGACGGCTGGGTTATCCCTCCACGTCAGGGGCCCACTGGGTGACCCTGATTCACAGTTCCACAGATGACAATAATATGTTTTCCTGTCTCCTTCCCTACCCCAGAGCTGAATTTGATAACTCAGGGGGGCCCAGAAAGGAGAACTGACCATCTTGGGTGTGGCCCGCCCTCCCTGACCCCCACCTCCATGGTGATTCAGTGTCCCCGAGGCCAGGTCCCAGCATCCAGGGCCCAGCAGCCCAGAACTAGGGGCTCAGCGGCTCGGAACAAGGAGTTCAGCACGGGCGCTCAGTGCATCGGCCCAACAACCTGTGTGGTCAACGGCATCCTTCCCGTTTCCCAGAGGAGGAAATTGAGGCTTAGCGGGACTAGGTGGCACACAGATGAGGCCACAGTCAGGGCCTCTCCCATAGCCATCACCAGCCACAAACAGCAAGATTCAGGATGGTTCAGCCCATTCTCCCCACAGGAGGGCCCTGGCCCTCTCTCCCCAATGCAACCGGCAGGGGTCGGGCATGGCTCTGGGCACTGGGGAGCTGGGGACATCCTGAGTGTTCCTTGGGTGATGACAGAGGGTGTTTTAAACATGGAGCGTGGATGAAGAGAGTCTTAGTCAAAAGGAAGATATCGTGACAGCAGGCACTAAGGGAGATTCCAGTGGGGTAAGAGGGGAGGCCTCCCCGTGTCTCTAAGCACCCCTGAATGTGGGGCTGAACTGCTGATAGTGCCCAGCCCTCTCCCACTGTACAGGTGGGGAAACTGAAGCCTTGTCTTTTCTGCCTTTCAGTGGTGGGGATGGACTTCAGGGTGCAGCCAAGGGTGGGGAGGGTGAGGCTTGACGGGACCCGGCGTTCGCCTCCCCTCTCTCCTTCCAAGTCTGCCCCGACTTCACGGGGTTGGGAAGGGGCTCAGAGGGTCTGGGTCTGGTTCTCTGTGAACACGGGGTCCCGGCCAGCCAGGGCTCCACTGCTTGCTAATTCACCCGCCAGGAAGGTGTTGGCTCCCTAACATGCTGTGTCTATGAACTCTAATGAGATGCCATTCCCAGTCAGGCTGGGCAGTGGGGAGAGCCTAAGTGTTGGAGCCACACAGAGCAGGGTTCAAAACCTAGCTCATCTACTTCCTCCTTGGTGAGGACTTGCCCCTCCCAGCCTCAGGTAGCTCACCTGAGAAATGCGCATGAGAGTCCCAATGAAGACTCAGTGGGATGACAAGTGGAGAGCCCTGGCACACGTGGGCCTAGGCTCTCATATGGTGCTGGGTGGTCACAGCTGAGGGGTCTCCTTGAGCCTCAACTACTAGCGAGAAAGCAGGTGCTTACGCTGCTTTCATTGACCAAAGAGGGCCAAGGCACAGAGAGGTCAAGCAGTTTGCAAGCCACCCAGCTTGTCGAGCCAGAGTTGCACCCAGGCGGCCTGATCAGAGAGTGTGTGTGCACATACATGTGTCTGCATGCGTGCGTCCTCGCACGTATGTGCATGTGTGTGGGTACTCCCACTCAGATGGATCCTTCCCCCAGAGCCTCTGAGCGGCCACACCTGCTGTTCCCTCCCTGAGCCGAGGCATTCCTACCCAGCCTACTGGCATCCCGGTGGGAGAATCCACAGCTTCTCTGGCAGTCCCGTCAGTTCCAAGTGCAGCCTGGGAAGCCCCAGCCCTAAGGATCCGAGGTCCTCAGGGGAGACTCACGTCCCCAAGGCTCCCGCCCATGCCTGGGTGTGAACGGGAGGCAGGGTGGCCTCTGCACACTAAGCCCTGGGCCAACCTTTCTTCCAGTTATCATCACTTTTGATAAAGATCATCCCAAGCAGATGCCGGGAAATTCTGCGAATGTTCATTTGTTGGAAATCTGCTTGTGTGGGTGGAAAGCCACCAGAGATCAGGGACGAGGAGCTTTTGGGGTGTGGGGTTTTAGTGAGGCACCGTCCTTTGGCCCAGAATGGCCATTGGTGGGGAGGAGCAGCGGGTGAGACAGGGGAGAGGGTGCCTTAGTCCCCAGGTTCCTGCATAAGGCAGGCAGCTCCTCCACCTCCCTGCTTCCTTCCCAGCTTCCCCAGTCCCACTTGCCCCTGGTTGAGCCTCACCCTTGAGTGGCGTGGGTGGTGGAGGGACTTGACCTCAGGAGGTCTTGCCACGGCTGCTCAGTTTCGCAGAAACCACCCTCATCAGACGCCACTGCGGCCTGGGCTTCCCCCTTTCCAGGAACCTGCCTCCTGCTTCCTCTTCTGTGATGTCATTTCTCTTGTGCTCTGCCCAACCATTTCCACTCACTCCCGGACAGCGGGAACAGGTGGAACTGCGGGCTCCTTGGCCATGGGAACCCCCTCTGGCCTGGCCTGGCCCTGTCCTCGGAGCCCTGATGGCGTGCACTGCCCTCAGCCACAGATGCTCACTGGGTCCTGCCACGAGGCCGACCTGAGCTGGGCTAGCCACACAGAAGGGGGGCTCTAGCCGCAGCCCTAGATGCGCTCACGGCCTGATGATGTCAGCAACACGCTGTCAGAGAAGTCATTTTCTTTTTTTCTTTTTTTTTTTTTTTGAGTTGGAGTGTCACTCTGTCGCCCAGACTGGAGTGCAGCGGCATGCTCCCGGCCATCACAGCCTTGCCCTGCTGGGCTCCGGTGATCCTTCTGCCTCAGCTTTCCAAGCAGCTGGAACTACAGATGCACATCACCACACCTGGATAATTTTTTGATTTATTGTAGAGACAAGGTGTCACCAAGTTGTCCAGGCTGGTCTCCAACCCGTGGGCTCAGGCAATCCCCTCGTCTCAGCCTCCCAAAGTGCTGGGATTACAGGCTGAGCCACCGAGCCCGCCCGAGAAGTCATTTTCCTATGCATGCCCTAAAAACCCTACAAGGGAGACAGGCTCGCCCCGGCTTATAGACGTGAAGATAAGCTTGCTGAAGGTGAGCCACGTGACCAAGGCCACACAGTGGGTACATGTGGCAAAGTTGGGCTGCAAAGTTGACTCTGCAGCCCCAGATCCAGTGCTCCAGCCACCACGTCGGGGCAGCCTCCCCTGACCTCCTTCCGGGCTAACTTGTCCTTGGGAAAGGGCATGCGGGGGTGTGCCCATCAGTCCTTCCATCCCCCGCCCATATGCCCTCCCTTCCTTTGTTCCACCCACCTTCCGTCCACTCACACATCCATCCTTCATCCGCCCATTCCACACTTCTCGAATTCCTACAGGTGGACTTGCTGATAAGCAGGGAGGCGGACAGGGTCCCTGCTTCCCACTGGGTGAGGCCAGAAGGAGCCATCCCCCAAGTCCAGGGAGGTGAGAAAGTGAGGCGGGCCACACGTGCAGGCCTGGGTCCCCAGACACTCAGCACTTTGTAGCTGAGACAAGTGGGTGGGCATCGTGGCCGTCAGAGGAGCACTTGGTGAATGGGAGGAGTTGGAGAGCCAGAGGGTGTGCGCCCTCCCCCAAAGCCTCTGCAGCAGAAACCAGAAGCTCTGATGGGCCAAGGGGCCAGGCCAGGGAGAAGTGTTGAGAGGTGGCTACATGTGAAGCGTGCAAGGAGAGGAATGCCCGGGGAGGAGGGTTGAAAGCAGGAGGGGAGGAAGAGGGCCCAGGAGAGGAGGGCGAGGGGAGGAGGGAGGGGAGTGAGGCCAAGGAGAGGAGGGCCAAGGGAGGAGGACTGCGCACATCCTGCCTAGGTAGTTCCAGCCTGTGCTTCCAGGAACTCTGATTCTTCAGGAGGAGCCAGACTCTGGATTAACGTAATTCAACATAATTTTTTAACACTGCACAGACAAAACAGACGGTCCTGGAGTTGATGACTCAGGTTGCAGCGCTGCCTTGAATCCTTGTCTGGCCGGCTAGGGAGAGGTTTGCCCAGGACTCCACTGCCTGTGCCCCGGCCCCTGGGCCTCCAGAGTGAGGCCAACGCTGCCCGGGCCACACAGCTTCCCCGGGTACGAGGGTGAGCCTAGGGGAAGGTGGCCAGCACGCCGATTCTGGGATTCTTCCCAGAGCCAACAGAGGCCATCCTGCTGCCGGGCGCTGGTGCTCAGAGCCCAGTCCTGTTTGGGGAGACCACGTGGCCCTCCACACCGTTTCTTCTAGGTTGAAATGTCCCCTCCGCCGCACCCCCCCACCCCTGTCCCTCCACGATCTCCCAGTGACTGTATGGGAAATCACCAAGGCCCCCATAGCTTCCATGTGTCGGGGGTGTGTTTGCCTCCTTACTCCCCCTGCCCAGTACTTCTCAGCCCCTGGCTCCTCTGACCACTTCTTGGGGCCTTTCTTGGAGGAAAACAATCCAAGATTACTTTAAAAACAGTAAAACCCAGGTTTGCTCAGTTTCCAGGGAACCAGAAGGGCCAGGCTTGCTCGGGGGCGCCCCCTGGTGGCACCTCGTCTCCACCTGGGCTGGGCAGTGGTTCTCAATGCGTCGATCTCTAATAATTCCACTGCAGCATTCCACGAATGTTAGTTATGCTCACCAAAACGAAAACATTTAGTGACAATAGTACTGCCATTTTACATTTTTGTAAATTTATTGAGTATGTGGCTTAATAGACTACAAGGGACCCTCACATCTCAGCGCTCAGTCATGGTGTCACACATGCGCAGTCTCTGGGAAACCCCACAGGAACCTTAGGAGACGACGAGGGCCACGGAGGCAAGTGACACCTGAGTGTCATCCTGAAAATGACTTTTGGGCCGGGCTCGGTGGCTCAGCCTGTAATCCCGCGCTTTGGGAAGCTGAGGTGCGTGAATTGCCCGAGTCCACGGGTTCGAGGCCCGCCTGGGCAACTTGGCGGGACCTCATCTCTACAATAAATCAAAAAAATTAGCCAGGCGTGGTAGTGCACGCCTGTAGT
>NW_007028781.1:33691-46944 GCF_000164805.1 Carlito syrichta | reverse complement strand
CCAACTCTAAAAAAAAAAAAAAAAAGAAAAGAAAGAAAATGACTTTTGGAGGCTGGGCTCGGTAGCTCAGCCTGTAATTCTGGCACTTTGGGAGGCCGAGGTGAGTGGATCGCTTGAGCCCCCAGGTTCAAGACCTGCCTGGGCAACTTGGCAAGAACTATAATAAATAAATAAAAATTAGCCGGGCATGGGAGCATATGCCTGTAGTTCCAGCTACTTGGAAGGCTGGGGCGGAAGGATTGCCGGAGCCCAGCAGGTTGACGCTGGGGTGGTCGTGAGACTCCAACTCAAAAAAAAAAAAAAGAGAAAGAAAAGAAAATGACTTTTGGACCCCAGGGGTCCCAGGCTGTCCTTTGAGAGTGGCTGGGAGGAGGGAGGGCAAGGACATGGTCACTGTGGCCAGACTTAAGGGAGGCCGGAGTCTAGGCCAGGCACCCAGGGGATCCGAGGGGGTTGAGACCCCAGCGTGCATGTGGCAGTGGGAGTCGGGTGCCTCCCCCACCCCAAGCAGGCCAGGTGAGTCCATCTGGGTCCCAAGGCTGGATTCTGGTCTTACCTTGCCTCCTGCCCTCAGGGGCCTCGTCTGTAAAATGGGGTAACAATCCCACCCTCACTGGGCAGAGTCGCTGCAAGAACCTAGAATCCCTGTGCCACGAGGCCTTGTGATGCTGCTGCCTGGGAGGGAGGGCGGACCAGAGGCCCGGTCCAGCCTCACCCCTTGCACCCCAGAGCTCATCCTCAGTTGTTCATTGACTAATTGATGCACTCATTGATCTGCTTGGCGGGCTCTGGAAGTTGCAAGGAAGTGCCTGGCCCCTGGGAAGCAGGTGGCCTGCTCTCTGGGGCTGATCTGGGCTGATGTCCCCGCCAGGTTTGACACTCCCGCCTCTCTCTAGATTCTCTTGACTTTCTCTTGGCTCTCTGGAGATGTCTTGGCCTGTGCTCCCATATCTGCGAGGCAGTGCCTATCTGCTCTGCAGGGTCCTCCCTTCCCTGTGAGGGGCAGCCTATGAGCTGGTGGTGGTGTCCCCCTCTGTTCTGCAGGGGTGTCCCACCTGGGATGCAAGAGAGCTCCCAGTTGCTGTGTAGGGAGGGTCCCACCTTCTGGGGGTGCATGGAACCCACTCCAGGAAGGCAGGCCCATGTAGTTTGTGAGGACCTCCACCTGGAGATGGGTGCTCACATACCTGTCTTCTGGGTATGGGAGAAGGGCCCACCTCCCTGTGGGGGTTCTCCCTGGGCTCTGTTTGAACAAGAGCGTCTTCTGGTGGGGGGGCGTTATCTGAGAAGGTGCTCCTATCACTGGGGGTGGTCCTACCCTGGTGTGGTCAGACACAGAGAACATACTGCCCATCTGCACTGTTCTGCTGGTCCTGGGAGAAGTCCAGGCCCTTCCCTCAAGCCCAGAGGGTCCCAGGGAGACCACCAGGGCTATGGAGGTGTCTCAGCAGGAGGGACAGTTCCCAAATGGGGAGTGTTGCCACCCACCCCCAAGCATGAGGGAAATGACCTCTCCTGTCTGGAGAGTGAGCCAATCAAGGACTTTTGCTTCTGCTGATATACTGAAGGCTTTTGCCACATCCACAACCAGCAGAAATAATATTTTCCTTGTTTTCTGTGGGAGGAGAATGAGGCTCAGAGAAGGATCCTGACTTGCTAGAATCGCAGTTCATAGGTGACTGGGACTAGAATCCAGGCTTTGAATTTTATCCGGCAGGCAGTGGGGAGCCATTGAAGTTTTTTGAGCAGAAGAGTGACATAGGCTGCTTTCTAGAAGATGGCTCTGGGAGTGAGCAGTCACTCAAGGGAGAGATCAAGACCGAGGCAGTGTGCGTAGGGACGCTGCTCCCCCTTCTGCCTGGCTGCCCTGTCCGTGCCCTCTCTGTGCCCTGGGAGACCGGTGGCGTGACCCTGAATGGTCTCTGGTTACCCCCAGGCTGTGTGGCCTGCGCACGCTGCAGCCCTATGCAGAGAGGATCCCGGTAGTGGCCACAGCCGGCATCACCATCAACTTCACCTCCCAGATCTCCCTCACAGGGCCTGGCGTGCAGGCGCACTACGGCTTGTACAACCAGTCAGACCGTGAGTATGGGCAGGCCGGGGAGTGCGGCAGGCACCCCCAAGGCCCCTGCCTCTTGGCCATTCCTGGAACCCTAAGGGAGTTGTGGACAGAAGGGGAGACGGAGGGAGGGAGGGTGAGAGAGAGAGAGAGAGAGAGAGAGAGAGAGAGATATGGAGGGGGACAGAGAAAGAGAAAGGAGGGGGGAGATACAGAGAGAGAGAGAGAGAGAGAGGGAGAGGGAGAGAGAAACAGAGACAGAGAGAGGACAGACGAGAGAGAGGAAGAGGGCGAGAGACGGAGAGGGAGGGAGGGGAAGAGAGAGGGGGAGAGAGGGGGAGCAGGAGAGAGACAGAGAGAAAGAGGAGAGAGACAGGGGGAAAGAGACAGAGAGAGAGAGGAGAGAGAGAAAGGGGGAAGGGGGAGAGAGAGACAGAGAGAGAGGGAGGGAGTGAGGGGGGAGAGAAAGAGACAGAGAGAAAGAGGAGAGAGAGAGAGAGACCGAGGCAGAGGGGAGTAGAGAGAGAGGAGTGTGTGTGTGTGTGTGTGTGTGTGTGTGTGTGTACACAAACATGCAGCCTGTGTGCCCAGTGTGCAAGGTACCCCCACAGTCTGCAGGTACACATCCTCATACATATGCACGTGTGTGTTGTGTACATGTGTCTGGGGACATATGTCCCTGTGGACTGTGGACATAGCTGCCCGGTGTCTGGGGTTCCTGCTCATGCGTGTGTGAGCACACAGGTGCACACCTGTCTTCATGTGTTTTCATTTCGGGTCCTAATGGTGGACCCTCTGCCTCCACGGTCTCTTGTGGGTTTCCAGCCTGCCCTGGAGAGTTCCTGTGCTCTGTGAATGGACTCTGCGTCCCTGCCTGTGACGGGGTCAAGGACTGCCCCAATGGCCTGGATGAGAGAAACTGCGGTGAGCAGCCGCCCCCGCTTCTCCTTCCCTCCCCTGCCGAGGAGAGTCTCAGTTCCCACCATCAGCACCTAGGAAGTGTGGTCTCTCTCTGTGCTGAGTGGGAAAGAGGCCTCCCCAGGACCACCCCACGAGGCGCTGGCGAGGACCAGCGGGCACCAGGCCTCCTGACTACCAGCTGAGGGCTCTTCCCCACCAGCTACCACCCAGCCTCTGCCCCTGCCAGGCTTCCAAGAAGGAGCAGGGCCGCAAGCGCAGAATCAGGAAGGGGAAAGCAGTTAACAGGGACTGCTGGGTCCCAGCAGCCAAGGAGAGAATCCTGTAGCTCCCTCCCGTGCATGGGGCCCTGGTCTCCCAACTCCAGGCACTCAGACTGTGAGCTGCCACCTCTGACTGGAATTGTTCTCACCACCGTCAGGGTCTTAGTGGCCCCCTAAGCCAGGGCTCTCTGGAAAGAACGCTTTCCCTCTGCATCTTGGCTTCTGGCCCCCAGAATCACCATCCAGCCAGAAAACACCCCCCCACAACCCCATCAAAGCTCTAACGTGAGGGAAGAGAAGCAGGAGGCAAGGTGGACATGCCTGCCCTGGAATGGCCATGCCTGCCTTGCCCTGGGATGACCCTGCCATGCTGCAGGGGAGGGGCCTCATCCTTGGAAACTGAGCTTCCGGCTTCAAGCTCGGGCTCAGCTGACCCCCCTGGGCAGTCACTTCCGCCGTTTCCAAGCAGGGCATCCCACAGGGTTGCTGTGAGACCTGGTGTCTAGGAGCTGCACCTGGGGTTGCGGCCCACAGCACAGCAGCGCCTTCTGCAGGCGCCAGGGCCCACCCAACTCTCCCGCCTTCCTTCCGACTGGCCCCCGTGTCTCCACAGTTTGCAGAGCCACGTTCCAGTGCCAAGAGGACAGCACGTGCATCTCACTGTCCAGGGTCTGTGATGGGCAGCCCGACTGTCTCAACGGCAGCGACGAAGTGCAGTGCCAGGAAGGTGGGGCGGGGCCTGGCCGGGTGTCTGGAGGGACACCAGAGAGTCTGGCCCTGCTGCATGCTCCTCCTGCAAAGGCTCTGCCCTCTCATCCAAACACTCGCCAGCCCCTCTGCCTAGGCCTGTATGTTCACCCGTCTGTCTGTCCATCCATCCATCCATCCATCTGTGCTTCAGTCACCCAGTCTGTCTATTGATTCATATATCCACCGATCCATCCTCTGTCCATCCGTTCGTCCATCCATCCATCCACCCATCTTCTCCCCAGTCACCTAGTCTGTCCATCGATCCATCCGTCATCCATTCATCCATCCACCCACCCACCACTCACCCACCCATCTTCTCCCCGGTCACCCAGTCTATCCACTGATTCATATATCCACCTATTCATCCATCCATCAATCTACTCACCCATCTCCTCAGTCAGTCAGTTACCACTGATTCACATATCCACCTGTTCATCCATCCATCCATCCATCTTCTCCCCAGTCATCTAGTCTGTCCATGTAATCCATCCATTCATCCATCCATCCATTCACCCACTCATCTTCTCCCCACTAACCCAGTCCATCCATCCATCCATCCATCAGTCTTTTCCCCAGTCACCTAGTCTGTCCATTGATCCATCCATCATCCATCCATTCGTTTATCCATCCATCCATATTCTCCCCAGTCACCTAGTCTGTCCATTGATCCATCCTTCTTCCATCCATCCAACCATCCATCTATCCATCTATCTTCTCCCCAGTCATCTAGTCTGTCCATTGATCCATCCATCAATCCATCATCCATCCATCCATCTACCCACCCACCCATCTTCTCCCCGGTCACCCAGTCTATCCATTGATTCATATATCCACCTATTCATCCATCCATCAATCTACTCACCCATCTCCTCAGTTACCATTGATTCATATATCCGTCCGTCCATCCATCCATCCATCCATCCATCCATCCATCCATCCATCCATCCATCTTCTCCCCAGTCATCTAGTCTATTCATCTATCCATCCATCCATCCATCCAACCACCCACTCAACTTCTCCCCACTAACCCAGTTCATCCATCCATCCACCCATCCATCCATTCATCCATCCATCAGTCTTTTCCCCATCCACCTAGTCTGTCCATTGATCCATCCATCATCCATCCATCCATCCATCCATCCACCCATCCATCCATCCATCATCCATCCATCCATCCACCCATCCATCCATCATCCATCCATCCATCCATCCATCCATCCATCATCCATCCATCCATCCACCCATCTTCTCCCCAATCACCTAGTCTGTCCATTGATTCATCCATCTATTCATCCATCTATCCACCCACTCATCTTCTCCCAGTCACCCAGTTCATCCATCGATCCATCCATCATCCATTTTCTCTTCAATCACCAGGTCTATCCACAGAGTCATGCATCCACCTATCCATTCATCCATTTATCCACTGGTCTGTCCAAACAAAGATGTCCCTATCCATTGTATTGTCAGTCTACCCATTCATTGCTTTGTCCAGCTACCTATCTGTGTGCTCATCATTCCTTTCATCCATCTATCCACCTACTAATCTCCCTTGTCACCTGTTAATCAACTGGTCCTTAAATCCACCCATGTATCCATCCTTCGGGCTGTTTCTCAGTCTTCCCACTGGACCACCAATCCACCCATTGGCTGGTCTGCCCAAGCTTCAAGCTGGGCCCCTTGTTTTAACCATCCATCCCTCCAACTGACCAAGTGACCAACACGTGCACACTGCCCAGGGACAGGCAAGGTGGGGTGAGGAAGTAGGAATAAAGACACCAGAGATGTGGTTCCTACCCTGTAGGGGTTACCTGTTAGTAGGAAGACGAGATGGGTGGCTCTCTTTACCAAAACATTCTTAATATTATGGCCAGCAGTGTACAAAGTGGGGGGCAGGAGGAGGTCAGGCATGAGAGGCAACCTGGAGGGGAACAGGGCATTTAATCAGCAGGAGGAAAGGAGACCAGCAAACCAGGTGGTGGGGCAGAGAGCTCCCTTGGTGATGTGGAGGGGGGAGAAGGCAGGCAACGAGGCAGGGCCTGGACCTGGGGGCTGCCAGGCTGTGGGAGCCTTGGTCTGGCCCCTGGGGGCTCAGAGACCCACCTCCTGTGCCCTGCCCCACCCCACCGTCCCAGGGGTGCCTTGTGGGACCTTCACCTTCCAGTGTGAGGACCGGAGCTGCGTGAAGAAGCCCAACCCGCAGTGTGACGGGCGGCCCGACTGCAGGGATGGCTCCGATGAGCAGCACTGTGGTGAGCCCAGAGCCTGGGGGTGGGGGGCGGGGGGAGGGCTCACAGTGGATGCTGGCGCGAACCTCACCGTCATATGCCTGTCTCTCTGTCTCTCCCCGGCCTCTGCCTCTCATTTGGTCCTGGCGGTCCCTCCCTCTCCATCATTTTCTTCCTTATCCCTCCCTCTCCATCGTTCCTTGGCCCTGCCTGTCTTTCTGTCCGTTTCTCAATGACCTCTCCTCCTCTCTCCTTTGTCCACACCACCCCGTTCCCCCCCAGACTGCGGCCTCCAAGGCCCTTCTAGCCGCATTGTGGGCGGGGCCGTGTCCTCTGACGGTGAGTGGCCATGGCAGGCCAGCCTCCAGGTTCGGGGACGACACATCTGTGGCGGGGCCCTCATCGCCGACCGCTGGGTGGTAACAGCCGCCCACTGCTTCCAGGAAGACAGGTGAGGCTGATGGGGGAGGCAGAGGCTGGGCAGGAGGTACAGTGTGTCAGATCCCAGACAGAGGGAAGGGAGGTGAAGCCCTAGACCAGCCTCTGTGACGTGCGGGTTCTAGTCCTGACTCCACCAGGAACGGACTATGTCCCTGGACATGTGACAATCTACTATCGGCACCTTGCTTTCCATTAAGGTCAGTGATTCACTTATTCATGCATTCATTCAGCAACATTTGCTATGCCCCACTGTCTGCCAGGGCCTATGCTAAACCCTGGAAACAAGTAAAGGACAGAACTGCCTAGCCTGCTCATAAGCCATTGGCCCTCCCCCAGGTGTGACTGAAGCTGTGGTGGGTGGGCCAGGGAGGCCCCCTGGGGGCATCTGATCCAGCCCTGTGCCCATCTTTCCCATCTGCTTGGTGGGCTGAAACAACCCCTGACTCCCCAGCCAGATCCAGGCTCCAGATCCCCCAGGACCCCACATACAGCAGAAGCCCCCTTTTCCTCCCCTGCTGGGGCACCAGAGTGCACCCACCACCTTGCCCCATCCCTGGCTCCCCGCTACCCTCAGGTGAAAAGACCTGAAGGCTGCCAACCTGGCATCCAGGCTGCTGCCAGCACACAGAGTCTCCCGTTCCTCCACGCTCTGTTCCCAGCACCCCTGCACGAAGACTCAGAGAACTCAGAGCAGTCCCGGTGTGCAGAGTGTACAGGAAGAGAGAGAGAAACATGTTGGGGGCCCTGGCACAGTGCTGACTTTTTCACATACATGGTCTTATTGGATTTTCCCAGGGACATACAGCTGTATGCTGTTCCTGTTTCACAGATGAGAAGACTGAGGGCCTAGGGCACACACACATCCAGGGAGGGATGATGCTGGGCTTGGAACCCAGGCAGGAGACTCCAGGGCCAACACCCTGAACGCTGTCCCCCCAGCGAGGTGGCCCTCCCGGAGGCAGGGAGGGCAGGTGTGGAGGACAGTGTCCCGGTGGGGAGCTAGCTGTCCTAAGGGGCCCTGGATGGGAACAGGCGGCCACAGAACCAAGACACCTTCCTCCCACTCCACCCAGCATGGCCTCCCCGGCGCTGTGGACCGTGTTTCTGGGCAAAGTGTGGCAGAACTCGCGCTGGCCTGGCGAGGTGTCCTTCAAGGTGAGCCGCCTGCTCCTGCACCCGTACCACGAGGAGGACAGCCACGACTACGACGTGGCGCTGCTGCAGCTGGACCACCCGGTGGTGCGCTCGGCTGCCGTGCGCCCTGTCTGCCTGCCCGCGCGCTCCCACTTCTTTGAGCCGGGTCTGCACTGCTGGATCACAGGCTGGGGCGCCCTGCGTGAGGGCGGTGAGTGGTGGGGACGGAGGGGGAGGGCACGGACGCCCCATGCCGACCCCAACACCCAGGGCTGGAGGAGGGCTAGGCCTGGGGCCCCGAGGCTCCACCCTGAAGCCCTCTAGTCCTGGGACTCAAATCAGGCTGGACTTGACAGAGGAAAAGCACCTTGTAACGTGGCCCTCAGGCCCCTGCCCCTTCTGGCTCCATCCTGCCTTCTGGAGAACCTGGGGTATGAGGCAAACGTGGGGTGAAGGGGCAGCCAAGGACTCACTGTCCCTGCAGGCTCAATCCTCTGCTCCTTGGGCAGCAAGGGCGGAAGCTCATAATTATCAGTACTTTCGTGGTGAGGCTGGGTTTTGAGGAAACACGACTTCATACAATCTACCCGATAAGCCCAGGGATGCATGTTATGGCCTCATTTTATGGGTGGAGAAACCAAGGCTCAGAGACGCTTAGCAATTGCTCAGAGCCACACAGCCGGAGAGGACTAGAGCAGAGACTGGACCCTGGACGGCTTGCCTCCAATGCCCGTGCTCTTCCTGCTACGGCTACTGCTCTCAGAAGCAGGAGGGCTTTCCCCTCCCCACTCTCCATCCAGGAGGCCACCTGGCAGTTTTGTGAACACAGGCCCAGCTAACTACAGCCAGGCCCTGCGACCTTCGTGATGGAGGCTTTAAAAATGTGCCCAAGGGCAGGAGGGACCATAGATATTTTAAGAATGGGGAAACAGTCTTCGAGGGAAGTGACTGGTCCGAGAGGACAGAGTCACAGCGAAGGACTGGCTCACTCACTGTTCATTCACTCATTTGTTCCTTCGACAACCATTATGAGCACCTACTATATACCAGGCATGGAAACATCCCTAGGGGCAGAGGTTAAAGAGAATATAAAGACGAATGTCTTGGGGAGACAGACAGTGGTAAGCGTTGACAGGGCCGGGGAGGTGCAGGAGACAGTGGCAGGGAGAGGAGGCTCTGCCCAGTGGGGTCAGGGAAGGCTTCCAGAGGAGGTGTCTGAGCTGGGGCTTGGAGGGTGAGTGGACAGCAGCTGGACCGAGGGGTAAGTCGTCCCTGGTGGGGATCTGAGGCACCGGCAGCCTGCACAGGGGCACCTGGGGGATGGGCAGGAGGGACGGGCAGGGCCTGGCAGGCCCCACAAGGATCCTGGGCCAGGAGCTGTCCCTCCCTTCCTTCGGGGCTTCAGGAACAACTCTGGGTGGTGCTCCAGCTACCCCAGACGCATGAAGCCACATCTCTGGGGTGGGCAGCACCCGTGAGTGTTAAAGCTCCACAGGGAACCATGACGTGGGGCCCATGGAGAAGCGCGGGCTGGACAGTGGGGGGCGTGAAGAGTGTTGAGGGGACTGTGAGGGCTGGATGTGTACTCTGGAAACACCCCCAGGGGCTGTAACATCAGAGGGGAGTCCAGGGCCCCTTGAGCAGGAGGGAGGGGACAAGAAGCTGGAGGAAGACGCCCATCCAAATAGGTTTTGGCTGGGGCTCTGTCACCATAAACCACGCAGGGAAGGAGCCAGAGCAGGGTGAAGGGAGGCGTGGGTGCGGGGGGAGGGACCAAAGGCTACTAAGATACGAGGGGGATCACAGTGGGGGGGTCTCACACACCCCAGTGTCCTCACCTCTGTCCTCTGCCCTTGGCCCATGGCAGGCCCCACCAGCAACGCTCTGCAGAAGGCGGATGTGCAGCTGATCCCACAGGACCTGTGCAGCGAAGCCTACCGCTACCAGGTGACGCCACGCATGCTGTGTGCCGGCTACCGCAAAGGCAAGAAGGACGCCTGCCAGGTGACTCCCACAGGCCTTGGACAAGAGGCGGGGAGGGCGACGTCCCGGTAGCCTTAGGAAGCCCCCAGCCTCCCGGCAAGGTGGCGGCAGCCGGTCCCACTTCGCAGATGAGGAGACTGAGGCTCAGAGAGGTTGAGGATTTGCCCAGGGCTACAGAGCCACAGATCAGAAGAGACCCCGTGGAGGGCAGGTCTTGGGCTCAGACCCAGTTCTGCTCCTTGCCCCCTGCAAGGCACTTGGCCCAGGGTCACACAGTAAAGGGGGCACAAGGAGGAAGGGAGAGTGTCAGCCACAGAGGGGGGCAGAAGCTGGTGAGGGGCACAGGGGCACTCGGCGACAGCTCCGGGAGGGCCAGGATCCATGGAGGCCAGGCAGGGGGGTCAGGCCCTCTCCCTTGGCGGGTGGGGGGAGCAGGGTTTCAAAAGCGGGGGGTGACTGTTGGACCTGGCAAACTCTCCACATCAGGCCTTGCCCAGCAGGGGCTGCCTTACCTTCATGCAGCGGTTTCTCTTCTTCCCCTCTCAGGGTGACTCCGGCGGTCCACTCGTGTGCAAGGCCCCCAGTGGCCGCTGGTTCCTGGCTGGGCTGGTCAGCTGGGGCCTGGGCTGTGGCCGGCCCAACTACTTTGGCGTCTACACCCGCATCACAGGTGTGATCGGCTGGATCCAGCAGGTGCTGACCTGAGGAGCTGCCCCTGCAGAGTGGGGGGGGCCCTCCCAGACTCGGAGAGCCCAGGGCACCTGCCAGGCGGGAGACAAGTATCCTGGGGACAAGCAGGCCCTGTGGAGGCAGGAGGCAGCATCCTGTCCCCCGATCTTCGCCCTGACTCTGCCGCAGCTTCAGCAGGAGAAGGGAGGAGGGCCATATGCTGGTGGTCAAGACGTCCCCCGAGGACCCAGGCCCAGCTCAGTTCACCCATTTTGCCTCCCGATTCTCTCTCCTCCCTCCTATTCCTTCACGGCTACCTTTCAGGGCAGCGATAATGCTGGCTTCCAGGTACCCAGCAGGAGCGTCTGACACCTCCTCCCAGTGCAGGGCTGATTCCAGCCTGTGAAGCCCCTGGTTTAACTTGGAAGTTGGGGGGAGTGGCCCCATAGGAAGGGATCCCCCAGAGCCCTGGTGACTGCCAGGTGGCCCAGCTGCCACCGTCAGCCAAAGGGTGGGAAGCCTGGGCTCCAGGGTCCTTGCCCCACCTCCATCACCCCCTGGGCCTTCACTGCCAGACCCCAGCTCACTGGGAGGTGACCTCAGTGGCTCTGTGGAATAAAGCTACCTGACTCAGGGCCCTGCTGCTGGAGTGTGAATGGGGACGGGGCACCAGCCTCATGCCCCTGGCCGAAGCGGACCCTGCTTCCTTCTCAGCCTGTTCAACAAGTGTCCAGAGGCCAAGGCTGCGTCAGGGGAGGCATGGCCACTGAGGGTTGAGATCTTCAGGACAGCTGCCAGGTCCGGGGAGGAAGCCCAGGAAGGGCAGAGCGAGGGACAGGACCAGTGACGGGCTCCTTCTGGAACTCGGGGAGGAAACTGAGGCTCGGAGAGGGGTCAAGACGTCCCCAGGATGGCACTAGGGGCTAGGAGTGAGGCAGCCCTGAACTCCGTCTCCTGTCCGCTGCCTCCCTGGCAGTGCACGCCTGCTCCCTTGGCACTAAGTCACTGACTGGGTGAGCATGGCAGGGGCTCCAGGTCTGTGCCCAGTACTGGCTAGGGCCACAGAGAGCAACAGGGGGATGACGGTCCTGCATGAAGGGCCATAGGGGAACACGGGCAAAACCTGGAAGACCGGGGAGGCTGCCTGGAGGAAGAGACTTGAGCTGGGGCTCAAAGGGGGTTGAGGCGGGAAGGGCATGTCCAAAGGCACAGAGTCCCTTTGGCTGGAACAGAGCTTAGGAGGGGAAGCATGGAAGAGGATTCAGAGGCAAACAGGTGGGGTGCCCAGAGTTTGGAGACGAGCTAAGGATTTGACCTTGAAAGCAGTGGGGAGCTGTGGAAGGCTCTAGAGCGGTAACAGGAGTGGCTTCCCATTTTAGGACCACCCACTGGCATGGATATGAAAGGAACTGTGGGCAGGGAGGGCCCTGCAGAAGTCTAGGAAGGAGAAGATGGGCTGGACCCAGCAGGGGGTGGGCTGGAAGACTATTTAGGACAAGTCAACAGGACCATGGGGTCACTGGTCTCTCCGGGGCAGTGGTGATGAAGCCAGGAGGCCAGCTGGAGGTAGTGGGCGCAGCCAAATGTGGACAACTCTTTCTGGAAGCCCAGCCAGGAGCAGAGGGGAGAGAGGGAGCTTCTGAGGGGACCTGGAGAGAGGCCTTGGAGATAGGGAGCCATGGCCATGTCCACAGGTGGATGGGGCGAAGGGGCAGCAGAGACCAGCTGGGTCTTGCCAGGCGGAGATGGGGCCATCACGTGGGTGTTAGAGCATGCCTCTGTGGGGCCTCTCACGGGCTCAGTGGGATGGGCAGAAATCAGTGTTGGAATCACCTTGGGTGCTTTGCTCAACGCAAATTCATGGGTCCTAGTCAGGATCCCGGCCAGAAGAGGCTCATCTGCCTCTCACCTAGAAGCTTGCTAGAGGCTCTTGCCAGCAAAATTGGACACAAAAGCGAGGTATGCTTTGGGAGTGGTATGTCTTCAGGAAGTGGTGAGGGACTCCAGAGAGCGGGCAGAGGGTCCCCTGGCCTGTGTCTGGGGCTCGCTGCCTGGCAGGGGCCTCCCCCAGACGCAGGGAGCCCTGGCAGGACTAGGGAGCCGAAGGGGCCGGCCAGGTGGATGGAGGGCCAGGCTGGGCAGGAAGGAGAGGCCCGATGCCCAGCTGACTAGCGAAGATGCAGCCCAGTTGTCTGCATTTCCCAGGACTTAGGGCAGAAGGGCAGTAAAACAGGGAGAGGTGGAAGTGGTCAGCAGTGTTGAAACAGGAAGTGGAGGGGGCATCCTGGGGACTCTGGGACGTGGCAGATGCAGCCAGGGTTCTGCCTAGAATGTCCACTTCCCGTTTCTCTGGGTGTCTGGCCATGGCCCAAGCCCTCCCTCGCACACATGAAAGGGACAGCAGGACAGGTCCCTGGGCTTTAGGGAAAAGCCCCACCCCCCCGTAGGTTTGCCTCACCTTGAGTCTAGCCTCCGTCCCCAAAAGCAGCCCAGAGAAAGAGAGGGAGGCAGCCAGGCTGGGCTGTTTCTTCAGGTTTATTATGTGGTGGGGTCGGACACAGCTGAGAAGCAAGGCCCCATCCCCGAAAGCCAGACGCAGAGGGGCCCTGGCACAGCCCACAGACCAACTCTCCCCGGGGCAGTCCCTCGTCACAAGGTCCGAGTGGCTCCCCAGCCCCTGCTGAGCCCCTTTTGCGCCCCCATGCCAGGCCAGACACTGCCAGCAGTGCAAGGGCAGCTGAGGTGAAGGCCGCCTGCTCCCTCCTGGCACGGCCGAATCCCCATGCCCTTCGACCCCCCAAATGCCTG
>NW_007028781.1:32470-33344 GCF_000164805.1 Carlito syrichta | reverse complement strand
AGGTGAGTCTCAGGCTCCCTCACGGAGGAGGGGTGGGGCTGAGGCCCAGAGGAGGAGGGGGATTCAGAACTGAGGAGGAGGGGCAGCAGGACGGCACCCAACTAGCCCGTCCAGGAGCCCTGCGCCCCGCCATGGGCTGGGTGGTGGCCACCCAGGGAGGCCAGATTCTGCCAAGACTCTGGTTAGGAGGGTTGGGGCCAGGAGAGGCAGGTCACCACTGTCCCAGGCCAAAGGAGTCACAGAGACTATCCGTCCCCATTTTAGAGGCAACTGTGGCCCAGAGAGGGGCAGTGACTTGCCCAAGGTCACACAGTAGGCCAGTCAGCTTGAATGGGGCTTGCGGACACCTGGTCAGGGCTTTTCCTGCCACACTGCAATCCTCAGCCGGCTCTGGCTGACTCTCCATGGGCCAAAGGCATCCAAAAGTGGCCTCCCCATCCCCACAGAAACAGGGGACCTGGCGCCACAAGGCCGTGACACGGGAGCTCCCGGATGTGCAGGGATGGGGCCAGGGCATCGGGGCTCAGTTTTCCTTCCCTCCTCCCCAGCCAGGCTCAGTCTGACCAGCGGGTGGGAAAGAGCTCCCACCCCTAACTTTCTTCTCCTCTCAGAGCCTCACCCCCAAGGCCAAGGCTGGTTGAGAAACTTTGGCGGGTGGAGAAAATCTGCCAAAAGCTCGGCTCGAGTCCAAGGAGCAGGAGATGAGCACCCTCCTCACTTCCGCCCTCCCTCCAGCTCCGCCAAGCTACAAACCAGGGATGGCAGCTCTGGGGGCGGGCCGGGGGCCGAGGAGGAGCCCTCACTGCAAGCTCAGCCTCAGGTCTGAGAGGGTGCAGACGGGAACCTGCAAGGAGGAAACGTGAGGAGGAGGCCA
>NW_007028781.1:31706-32450 GCF_000164805.1 Carlito syrichta | reverse complement strand
CGGGGTGCAGGGCACGGGAGGCTGGGGCCAGGGCAGCCCCGGGATGGAGGCGTGAGCAGGCAGAGAGGAAACCCGGACAGGGGCAGAGAGGGAAGAGGCAGGGTGCAGATGAGATCCAGGAAGAAGAAGAGGTGGATGAAGATGAGGCAGGACCTCCAGCGGGAAGCGGAGGAGGAGGCGGTGGTGGGAGGGAGGAAAGGTTAGCGGGATCCTGAGATGACTGGGCTGCAAAGAGAAAGTGAGAGAAGGGATGGTTATGCGGGCGAGGCGCCAGGCAAGGGGCTGAGCTGACCCTGCTGGCCCCCCCAGCAGTCCCAGGGTCCCCGGTGCTGCCGCTGGCTCCAGCAGGGAGTGGGCGGGAGGCTCCGGCTTTGGTTAGCAATCGTTCTCCTGGGGGTTGGCTGCACCTTTCTCCTGTGTATCTGCCTCCACCTGCACCCGTTCCACCTCCACCTCCTCCACCTCCTCCTCCTGCCGCTGCTGCTCCTCCAGCTGCTCCTCCGTGCTCTGCGCACCAGCCGCGGACCCAGGGAAGAAAGAGCGGAGACACTAACGAGGGGGCCAGGGCCTGCCGGCTGCTGTCCCCACGGATCCCGACTCAGGCAGGCGGGGGGGGGGCCCTCAGGAGTCGGGAGGGCTCCAGCCCAGAAGCTGGGGCACCTTCTCCGTTCCTGGCAGCCTGGGGAGGGGGTGGGGCAAGCAGCCGAGGGCCGGGCCCTGCAGGATGCCCAGGGTCAGTTTGGC
>NW_007028781.1:23388-30815 GCF_000164805.1 Carlito syrichta | reverse complement strand
GGGCTGGTGCTGCTAGGCCTTGGGGACTGCTTCACAGGCCAGGGCTCAGACACTGGACTGGATGCCCCAGGGCTCCCGACCCCATCCTGCAGAGTGCCCAGAGAGGAGGCCTGGGGAAGGGGCAGGATTGATGGGCGTGGCCTTCCCATTCAGTCAGCCCAGTCAGCTGGGGACATGCTCCCCACCCAGGGAAGAAACCAGTCACTTGGGATCCCAGAAGTGTCAAGCCTGAAGGCCCACACAGAGCATGTGGTCCACCCTCGCTTCACAGGGCACACAACAAAGATGTTGAGGGAGGCCAGGCCTTGTCCTAGGTCACACAGAGAGCGTCGCACTGTGTCCTGACCCTAGCTAAGTGCCATGGCACCCTGTGGCCACCACGCGGCACCCATTCAGGTGGCGCCCATTCACTGGCTTCGCCCTCAGGATGGTCCCATCTCACTGCCCCCCAGCCTGGGCCTGGGTAACAGCGTGAGCAGACAGGACCGCAGTGGCATGGGATGGATGGCATCGGCTGTGACCATGGGGTTATGCATGTGTAGCAGGAGGGAGGAAGGAGGGATGGTGGGGGACAGGGAGACGGTGGAGGAAGAACAGGCAGCCTTCCCAGACAAGGCTGAGGCGGGCGGGCTCACCTTGGTCTTGCGGCTGGACTCGGAGCTCAGCCCGTGCGGGGCGCTGTAGAGCTCCTTGGACACCACGCACAGGAACTCGGCCTGGTCCTCGCTGCCGTAGTTGTAGGAGGAGCCGATGTTCACCAGCTGGAAGGGTGAGCATGGGGGAGAGGCAGGTTGGCCAGTGGGTGTGTGCAGGCCTCGCACCCCAGACATTGCCTAGCATCTGGAGCCTGGAGCCTGCTGCTTGCTTGGGCCGCTCCTGGGTGGGGCCCTCCCCCCTCCCCACGGGTGCCTCTGGTCTGTTCCCCAGGACCAGCATTCCCACCTGGCCTGGCTGGCCCAACCTCTAGAGGAGGGTGGCAGTAGCATCGCCATCCCCACCCACCACCCCTGCCTAGCCCCGGGCTCAGGCGGCCTCTTTCTAAAAAACGGGCGGAGGACTGTCAAAGGCAGGCTGTCCCTGTCCCAGATGTGGCTGATGCAGCCCCAGGATGAGGGTGCAGGGTGGGGTCGGCATGCAGAGCCCACAGATTATTCCCTTTTCTCTTGGAGACAGATGTGGAACTGGCTGCCCATCCGGTATGTAGAGGGTAAATGGCCGGTGGCCCCAGCCTGCTAGCTCGGCCTTGACAGCCAGTGTGGTGGCCACAGACGCCTGTAGGCTTGGAGGGGCTGCCTTTGTTCTGAGATCCCTAGAATAACCACAGCACAGGGCTCTTCTGGCTAATACAGTGCTTGCCCATGGCAGGTCTCACTCAGCCCTCAGGCACCCTCACTCAGAGGGTAAGGCAGGCAGAGGGGATGATAGCGTCCCTTGGACAGAAGAGGCATGGAGAGGTGGTGGCCTGTGGGGGGTTCCACAGCCAGGGAAGGGGAACAGGGTGTCGAATCCTTCGTCCTCAGGGGAGTCTTGGAGACTTAAATGCAGTACTTCTAGTCATGTGTGTGACGCCAGTGCCAACGCACGGTGTTCTACTCAGGGCCAGGAGCCTTGTGGATGGCCCTTCTAACAGGCCTGCAAGGGAGGTCCTGTTAGCCCACATCACAGAGGAGGAAACAGGCCCAGAGTGGAGGTGTGGCTTGCCCAAGGAGGCCAGTGTGTCACAGGGATGGCCAGAGGCCCCTGGCTCCTGCACTGCCTTGTCCTTCCACATGGTGAGGCCATCCTGGGGGCCCGGCCTCTGCCTTCTGTTTTCACATGCCAGGGAGCTTGTGGGTGGGTGTGAATAACAGGCCAGTCAAAGCCTTTTCCTTCCCTACGGGCAACCCTGATGCTGGCTTAGCTTTCTGCTCTCTGCCTGGAAACCTGAGTGGTGGACATGGGCTGTGTTACCAGGGCAGCACTGCTTAGGAGAAAAGGCTCCCCTGGCTAGAAGCTGCAGCCAGACTGGGAGGAGCCACAGGTCACCATAAGACTTCACGGAAGCCACTGCTTTGGGCTTCCCTGAATGTGGCAATGCTCGGAGCTGGCCTGTCCCTCATGGAAGCCCTGGAAGCTGTGCCCAAGCCACCTCTGCAGCCATCGGTGCTGACTCAAGGTGGATCCCACTCGCCCATGTGCCTCTGGTCTCCATGTACCAGCTCGCTCCCAGGAACCCGAGCCTCGCCTATCTGCCTCGAAGATCTCCACCAGCTGCCGCGAGGACTGCCACCAAGGATGCCCGGCGCTGCCTTGTGGTACATGCAACTCCTGTCCTCTCCTTCTTGGTCAGTCTGCTGCCAAGTGTGGTCTTTCCTAACTTTGTCTAGTTTGATTTAAGGAAACTCCTGGCTAGGACCTGTGGCAGGGAACCCAAGGCCGAGCAGTGGGAAGGAGAGACCTGCTTTGCTGGGAGGCCGGGAAGTCCCGGGGTGGGGCTGGAGGTGCCTTGTTCTCCACCCACCTGCTCGAAGCGCCAGCCATCAGACATGGTGGAAACCATCTGCGTGAGCTCCTCCTCCTGGCACTGCAGCACACGGTACACGTGCTTGGGCGGGACCTGTGGGCGGAAGGGTCACATGGAGGGCACCTGTGGGAGCACCAGGCGCCCCAGAAAGGAGACGAGCACCTGCCGCCCTGCCCCCACAAGACACCAAAGAAGGAGAGAGGTGAGAAGGAAGGGGAGGGGAGAGCGCACAATGGGGAGGAGAGCCACGTTCTGAGCAGCTACTAAGTGCCAGGCACTCAACATGCATGATCTCAGTTCATCCTTCCAAGAACCCTATGCATTGTGGGATCTTTCACTGAGGTACTGAGAGGTTAAGTTACTTGCCCAAGGCCACTCAGCTCAAGGGTGGCTGAGACAGAACTGGAATTCAGGTGACACGAGGTGGAAAAGAGTGGGGATATTCTGGGTGGCCAGTTGAGTCGGGCCCTCCAGGAGACATGGAACCATCCCTTTCCAGTCTCCTGGGTTTGGGAGATGGTACCTCACTACCTTTCCCCCAAGTCCCAGGGGTGGGCAGAGGATTTTCCCACCTCCTCCTGCACACTGGTCACAGGCCCAGGTCCAAGCTCAGAAATGCTAGCCCCAACAGCTTATGCTGTGCCCACCAGGGACCACCTGACCCCCGAAGTGCACGAATCTTGCAGGCCCCCCTCACCTCCACTGACCCCATTTTGCCTGTAAGGAAAGGATGGGTGGGCAGCTCTCAGCATCTCTATATCCCACAAGCAGAAATCAAGGTCCAGAGAGGGGTAAGCCTGGCCCAAGGTCCCACGACAAATGGAACCAAGGTAGGGACAACACCCCAGTGCCCATCTCCCAGGCTGGGGCTGTGCCCGATGACCATGCCCTCCTCACAGGCCAGCTCAGCCTCCACGAGGCAAACACTAGTCCCGCCCCTCCCAAGCCCCTCCTCCCTTCCGCCCTCCCCTTCCCACCTGGGCTGCCCTGGCCACAGCGCTGCCCTCTCCTGACCTGGGTGACCGTGTAGTCCTTCTCTTCCATCCGGTCTTTGATGATGCGGATCAGCGGGCCGATGTTATAGAACTCGGCTTCCTCCAGGACCCCTGGCACAGACAGAGCAGCCCCTAGGTCACTCCCACAGCCCCCATGCTGGTTCTCCCCTTATCCCTTTGCCCTCAGACCGATTTCCTGCTCCAGCGCCAGCCCTGAGGGAGAGCTGAGTGGCGGTGGGCTGCGGTGAAGCAAGAGGCCACTTCCTCCCTTGGGCCTATGCTCCCTGGGGAGCAGCTGGGACGCTGCCACCCAGTCGGCTCTGTCTCCCCTGCCAAGCGGAGCTTGGGGAACCAGAATGGGTGCCTCCAGCCCATTCTGAGGGGCTGCTCAAGGGCCATCAAGAGACAGCAAGCTCAGTGGGACTGACCCCGACAATGTTGCCTCACGAGGGCCTTGGCTGACCCCGCCACGTGCTCCCATTTCTCATGCTGTGTAAGCATACGGCATCCTTTATGACTTAGGATTCTCAGAGCAAGAAGCAGATACTGTCATCAGCCACACTGAACAACTGGGGAAACGGAGGCTCCGAGAGAGAAGCAGCTTGTCCAGGGTCACACAGCCAGGAGACTTCAGAGCCCACGTTTTCACTCTATAAGTGTGTATGTGCATCCCCCCAACCACCGCACTGTACAGTCTGCAAAGCCCCTCACGTGCTCAACATAGGTCCTGGGAATGTACAGAAAGCAAGCATTACTGTCCCCACTTTACAGTGTCATCAGTCTGAGAGATCAAACGGGATACCCACCAGTGAAATGGAATCCGCTCACAGGTGTTTGGATTCCTCTAGGCTCCTACAGGCCAGGGGACCTTCCAGCCCTTTCCTTGATAGGCCTTTGGGCTCTCTGAGGAGAGGGTCTGATACAGACCGAATGTCTGTGATCCCCCAACATTCATCTTTGGAAAATGAATCTCCAGTGTGATTGTATGAGGAGGGGAGGTGAGGCTTTTGGGAGGTAATCAGGTCATGAGGGAGGAGTCTCAGTGATGAGATTAGTGATGAGATTCCTCTTTGAGAAGCGGCCAGAGAGCTAGCTCCCTCTCTTCCTGTCAGCGAGGCTACACTGAGAAGTTGGCAGTTGGCAACCTGGGAGAGGGTCTTCACCAGCCCGTGGCCGTGCTGGACTTTTAGCCTTCAGAACTGTGAAATACATGCCTGTTGCTCATAAGCCACCCAATCCATGAACTCTACCATAGCAGCCTGGACTAAGTGCAGACCATCTCAGATCTGGTCTCTGACCCCAGAGCCCACACAGGACCTCACGCAGAGCAGATGTGCAGTGAGTGTTGCTGCCTGGGTGATGGAACTCTCCCAGGTCCCTGGGCAGGGCTCTGCAGGTGACGACCAATACTGCATCCTGCAGCCTCAGACCAGGCACTGAGGTATTAGCTCCTTTGATGCTCATGACAGCTTGGTGAGGTGGGTGCCATTGTCCCTCATTTCACAGAGGGGGCCACAGAGGCACAGAGAGGCTATGAAACTTTCCCAACGTCACACCACTAGTAAGTCTCCTTTTCCTGATCCCCATGCCCAGGATGGAAGCCCCAGCCCTGTCTGCAGGGTTCCTGCACCCCTTGGCTGGCCATAGCAGGGCCTTGGGAGACCCAGAACCCTGTAAACAGGTGTTGGCTGTGACGCAGGTAAAGTGCTTACTTCCTTCTCACGGGACCTGCTCCTGAGCCCAGGCCACACCCATGGCAACTGTGCTCCCCAAGGAGACACAGGGGAAGCTTGGGCTCTGAAGAGCCAGGTACCTACAGTGGGCTCTACTGCTGAAGCCCTGACCTACTAGGGAGTCATGTGGCTGCCAGACCACTGAACTCACAGGGGTCGGGAATGGGAGACTGTGGTCCCGAGTGGGGAGGCATGCTGTGCTGGACACTCACAGGTGCAAATGCTGTGCCCAGGACTCATGCCAGCTGCAGTCCCAAAAGCACGCTCTCCAGACTGCAGATCACTGTTCCCATCTCACAGATCCCAGCAGAGAGGCAGACAGGGGAAGGGGCATGTCCAAGTTGGCCTGGCTGGATCAGCTGACCCAGAGCCATACCCTGTGCCCCAAGAAAGAGTGAGCTTGGCAATAACTTCTGTCCTGCCCCTGGCTGGGGCCCTGCTAAGTGGTCATTCTCCCAGACACAGCTTCCCCACTGCCTGCTAGGCCCAGATGTGGGCATTCACAGGGCCTCAGCCACTCAGGCTGGGAAGGACCAAAGCCCCACTGGGAAGCAGACTCCCCCCTCCCCTGCCTCCACCCACAACCAGCACCATGCTGCAAAGGCTGCCAGATTTAGGGAAGAGTCACCCGCTCCGCCCACTGGCTGACTGCAAGCCCTCAGAATCTGAGATCCCGATCACAGGGGGAAAAGAGATAGCTGCAGCCCTACCCATGCTTGTCTCCACCCCACCCCCTCCTGCAGCCTCAGGGTGTGGCCATCCATACCTGGCTTCCTAGGGGGCCAGCGGCTGCAGACCTCGCTGGCTTCCTGTTCCCTGTGTGCATGTGTGTCTCTGTCACCGCCCTGACAGCACCGGGTGGGAGCCTGGGCCTGTTGGCTTGGCAGAGGCCCCAGGCTCAGCCCAGGCGGAGGCTTTAGGAGTCAGCCCTGCCCAGGATGGGGAGAGGCCAGACACACAGAAGGCCCTGGCAGGCTGCAGGGAGCAGGGCTGGACTTGGGCTGCAGGCTGGCCCCTTGACCAACTCACCCTCCTCAGCCATGTCTTTGTCCAACACCAGCTTGCCGTGCCGGAGGAAGTTCAGGATGGGCCCAAAGTAGGTGGGGTCCCGGTCGATGAGGTAGGCCCCGGTTTCATCCTACAGAGGTGAGGGCACAGGCAGTGAGAGAGGAGTGAGCCTCCAGCCCAGCCCCGAATACACACCCTCACCACACCCTCACCACAGTTCCAGGTAGAACTGCAGGGAGGGAGGGAGAGTGTGCTCTTCTCTGGAATGAGGAGTCACAGTGGAGCAAGAGTTCTGGGGTCAGATGGCCCTGGGTTCAAGGGCTGCCTCTACCTTTTTCTGACTGTGTGACCTTGGGCCAATGACTTGGCCTTCCTGAGCCTCACTCCTTTTCCCCGCATTCAGGTGTCATCTGAGCATCCAGGGAGAGGACATCTGAGGGGCGACCAGCCCAGCAGGGCCCAGTGACTGTCCCTGTTAGAGGCTGTCCCCTGAAGCCACCACACTGTCCCTCCAGATTCCTAGTCTTTAGGGGATGTTTATAAGTTTCCAAAGGAGCAACTATCTTGTTAGACACTCGCAGCCTGCAGGGAGGCAGGGCAGGCGCTGATATAACTCTATAGAGAGGACGGAGACATCAATAGGTGACCAAGGTCACAGCATCGGGGGATCACGGGGCGGGGGAGAGGGCATCTTAGAGGTTACCTCCCGACCATCCCCCCGTAGTTACCACTGAGCCTGGGACAGGGAAGGGTCTGACCCAAGGTCATGCAGGCAGTTTGCAGGAGAGCAGGATGAGAGCCCAGAAAGGGTGCCTGCTGGGCCTGTGCTTCTCCCGGACTGCGCCCCACTCAGAAGGCCCCCCAGGGCTGCTCCTAGCTCCGTGCCCCTGGGGCATCCACACTTCACGGGCGGGGAGAAGCGGCCTCTTCAACTCCCTCCCCCGTGCAGGAGTCCCCCGTGGGAAGGCGGGCAGGCCCGACAGGTCGATCCCTCCACAGCCCCTAGGAGGGGGAGAGCCCCACCCAGAGCAGCTCCAGAGCCCCAGGGGGCCGCGGCTGGCGTGGTCCCGTAGCCACGGCGACGGGCACATTCCCCACCCGGGGACCACGGCCCCCTCCCCTCCTCGGCAGCTCTCCCCGCCTCCAGCTCCCGGGAAGCGACCCCTGCGGTGTCCCGGCCCCGCGGAG
>NW_007028781.1:17122-23030 GCF_000164805.1 Carlito syrichta | reverse complement strand
GTCTTTGGAAGGAGCCCTTTGGCCCCATCCCTGCGTGGAGGAAGGGCGGGGTTCCCGGACGCTGGAAAGTAGCGAGGGATACCCCCGATCAGCCATCTTCTCCCTTGTCCTCGGCCTTCTTGCTTTCCCTTTGTGCAGTCCAGTCATCGAACAGGTGATGGCGGGAAGAAACACGCCCCCGCCGGGAATCCCCATAGCCCTCACCTGTAGGTGTTCTAAGGCTTTTTTCCTTCTGCCCTTTGTGTGTGTAGGCGTCGGGGGCGGGGCTGAGTGGGAGGCAGTTGTAAGTCCTCTGAGGACCACATAGTTGCCCTTGAAGTTGGCTGAGCACCTTCTGTGTGCTTTGTGTATGTATGTTACTCATCGAAGCTCTCGGCAGCCCTCTGAGGCTCGTGTTACTCTACCCATTTTACAGATGAGACCACATACGTAAGTGACCTCCGACTTGCACAGATGGTGAGTGGGAGGCCAGTCCAAACCCAGGCGGGTTCCCATCTCCCACCATGGGATGTTAGAGATCCTTGAGAAAGACTTCTAGGAGACCCGAGTTTTCATTCTGGCTTTCATAGGATGAGGTGTTGGGAGAGGTCTCTGTCTTCCCATCTGTAAATTGGGAAGAAGGAGGGATTGGTTCTGTGGCCCCTCTTCTGGGTTATTCCCCAGATAACTTGAAGGGGGGATTGGCATCCTGTGTCCTGCAGGATGGGGTCTGTGGCATGGGAGGGACCAGCACCGAAAGGGAAGCTGTCCTCCTTAGCTTCCTCTCCTTCCTACTGTTGCAGTCCTGGTCCTAGGCCACGGTCACACAGAGGCCCCAGGCAGTGTTCCAGTGTCACACAGAGGCCCCAGGCAGCCTGGCCCGTGCCTGGGAAGCTACCCTTTTACCACCAAGGCTTTGCGTTCTCCATGAAGTTTTTCCTTGTGGCAGGGAGTGGATCAGAGACCTGTGAAAACCCTGTCCCTGAGAACTCACCAGGCATTCTTGAGAACTTCCTCCCTGAGTGTCAGCTTTCTCTCTAGCAAGATGGAAATGATAATAGTTGTGAGGCCGGGCTTGGTGGCTCAGTCTGTAATCCCAGCACTTTGGGAGGCCCGCGGGTTCGAGAACCGCCCGGGCAACTTGGCAAGACCTCATCTCTACAATAAACCAAAAAATTAGCCGGGCGTGGTAGCACGCGCCTGTAGTTCCGGCTACTTGGAAGGCTGAGGCGGAAGGATCGCCGGAGCCCAGCAGGTCGTGGCCGGGAGCGTGCCACTGCACTCCAGTCTGGGTGACAGAGTAAGACGTCAACACACACACACAAAAAAAGAAAAGATAATAGTTGTGACCCTAGGGCACTGTTGTGAAGAGCAAATGATATAATGTCTGTAAACACCTAGCATAGTCCCTGGTATTTAGTTTATTGAGTGAATGAATGAGTGAGATGGGATGTGAACTGGTCTTGGAAGACCAGCAGTGCCCCCGGTACTGAGAGCCCGTGAGTGTTGCTGGTTGAAACAAAGTGAGAGCAGGGGATGCCTCTTATCCTCCTTAGCATGGTAGGCAGGGAAGTGGCAAGGTCAGCCCAAGAGCCTCTGGGCTACAGTGGGGGTGGTTTGAATCACAAAGAGCCCAGTTAGGAGGCCTCCTGGCCTGTGTCTGGGTCAGGGGTGGGGTAGCCCAAACCAAGGCAGGGTTAACAGGACCAGACAGGAGCATGGACCAGACAGGATTCAATGGACACTTGGGAAGTGGAACCGAAGGACTCGGCTCCAGGGGGCCATGGAAGGAGGAGGAGGCAGGCTGACCCCTCTGGCTCCTGGCTGGGTCCGAGTCAACGGTGGTTCCGTGGAGCAGAGGTAGATCTGGGGAGCAAGCAGGGCGATGAGGAGGTCGGTTTGGGGCAGCCTGTGTTTTCAGTACCTGTATGGAAAGTGACAGTTGCTGGAGAGACCGGGTGGTGCTGTCTTCAACCTAGAGAGGGGAGAAGACTCCCCTTCCAGGACATGAAAAGTCTCAGAGAAATGGGCTAGGGAGTGTCTTGGGAGGTGGGGGGAGGGGAGAAGGAACAAGAGGGGAGAGAGGAAAGCGCAAAGCTGGAGGGGAAGAACAGAGCGTTTCCAGAGGTCTAGTGTGAGATGGTCTGAATGAACTGAGGAGCTCCCTTGAGGAGCACCAGTCGGGAAGGCCAGGGGCAGTGTCCTGGAGCTTCGGGAACCAGGCTTGCCTGACCAGACTGCTCCTGTAGATGTGACAGGGAGACAGTAACCTACACAGGGCCACTCAGCAAGACTGGGGGCAGATGGGGAACAGTCTCCGCCAACCAGCCCTCACCTGCCTGGTGATGCCTCTCCGGGTGTGGAGTGCAGACTTGGACAGCGCCAGTTTTTAAGTGGCATTGGGGTACAAGTAGACAGTCGGGGTGGGACAAAGAGGGAGTGATGGGGAGGGTGGGTGAGCACCAACGTGCCTGCGGGGGACGCCCGAAGTCCCTCTCTTCCTTAACACTGTCTTCTGGCCAGCTTCTCCGTGCACAGTGAGCTCCTGAGGACAGACCCTGTCCATGAGCTGCGCATCTCAGGTGTCAAAGGTGTTAAACACTGGAATCCAGATACACCGGGACTGTCCCCGGGACAGGGATTGGTTCTTCCTTACACTGTACTTGTATTTTATCTCACTGTTTTATGCTTCCTGCATGCCAGATACCATTCCCAGGAGCATCACGGCACATGTCATGTGTATCCACGAAAGACACGTTTGCTAGTGTTATGGCCGAGGAATGCTCGACTTCTCCCCTTGATACCGATAAATCAAAGGGGCGGGGAACTGGTAGAAAGAAGTTTATTTCTGAGTTCGAATCCAGGTAGCAGAGCCAGACTTGAGGTCCTTCTAAAATGGTCCTACTCACCCTTCAGGCTTTTACAGTTTACTTTTATAAGTCCAGAGTTGTTAGTACCTATACATCAGCCACGTGACCTGAGGAGCATGGTGTAGAACTTGAGTTTCAGCTGCATTTATCAATAGTGACATTTTTCGGTCCAGACCTCCTGGTGCCAGGTATCAGAGGTATCTCATAGCTTTTATCAGTAGGGCCCAACAGAAGCATTAATCAAGTTTGCCACAGAGTAAAGGGAATTCAGAAGGCCTAAGATAACGTGTTATGCAAAAATTTTACAAATCACAAAACTTATGATTACATTGATAACAAAAGTTATACAAATCATAAGACTTATGATGACATTGATACTATATTATTCAAACTTATAACCACTCAGAAAAAGGGAGTAAACGGAGATTTGCATCTTTCAGTTGATTGGGCGTAGACTAAATCAAGGATCCCCTGAAGCTACTTATTGGGAATGCATAGGAGATAAGGGGAAATGAACCTTTTATTAGGTTTGCCCTCAGGAATATTGTTGAGGAATGTATGGGAGCACTTGAGCCCTTGCCATGTCCTTCTCTAGGGGCTGTGACAATATGGACAGACATTAGCAGGTCTCTGAATCACTAGTGCCATGGCCCACATCCCAGGCATTCCTGTGACAACAGGCAGCAGCTGTCACTCTCTGAGGGTCTGCTCTGAGCAAGGCAGTGCCCACGTGTTATCTCTTTTGATTCTCACAACCCGAGGAGATGGCTCCTGTTCCCACCCCCATTGTACAGATGAGGAGACCAGGGCTCAGAGATCGAGGGCCCCTTCCTAGGTCTGGCTGGAAGCGGCTTCCGAGAGCAGAGGGGTCCTGGAAGCCTGGTCTCATGGACTCTGAAGCCAAAGCCATAAGCATTGTGCTCTCCCCCTCCCGTGGAATCCCACGGCGCCCTTGCAGCAGGGCCGGTCACCGTCGGCCTGCAGGACCCGCCCTTCTGGCTGGCACTCTGGAGGTGTTAGGCAGAGGCTGGAAAACTCCTAAGTGGAGGAGAAGGCTCATGGAGACCCCCACTTATCCCTGGACACAGCACTCCCCTCAGCAAGTACCGAAAATGCTCCCGCATGAAGCCATAGCCTCACCGATGAGGGACACAGCCAAGACCCAGGTGGCAAGACCCAGGGCCCTTAAAGGGCACCGAAAGATGCCACCGCATCCCTCCTGTGCCTGGACTTTGTCTGGGAGAGGCCATGATTGGGTGGAAGAGCATGGGGCTTGGGACAGGGTACATCACCTCTGGAAAGGATTCTTGGCTCCACCCTTCCATTGACCCGATGTTCAGGCCATCACTGTGTTGGCTGAGCACCAACTGTTATGCCAGGCCTCGAAATATAGAGATAGAGATGACATCAGTGATGGCCTCTGTCCTAGGGAGGTATTGTTTTTGGGGAGGCTGATTGAGAAGCTTGGATGAAACATGGAATCTCAGCCCTATCTGTAATCATGGACTGTCATTCTTCATTGATTTTGGCATGTCCTTCCCATTAAGAATATCATGGTTAAAAACCAAACACTCCTTAGCTGCTTTTGGGGTGATGGTTAAGCTGGAGGACAGCCAAATTTCAAATGCCTGATGGCTATACTGCCTCCTGCTGGGAAGAGCAGGCTCAGGTGCTTTTTTTTTTTTCTTTTCCCCTCACCACTAGATCAGGGGCTCTAGTGCTTTTTAATACAGCTCTGGATTCCACTTGAAAGTGAGACAGGACAGAGAGGTGGTGCAGGGATCCAGACTCCCAGACAAGGATGCTAGCCCAGGCTGTGTGGCTTGCTAGCTGGGTGACTTTTGGAAAGTCACTCCACCTCTCTGGACCTAATTTCTGCATCTCTAACTTGGGAATAATAACAGTACCTACCTCATGCCGTTGTTGTGAGGACTCAAGGACCTAACACGTGAAGATTTGTGAAGGGCGCGTGCCACACTGCCTGTGCAAAGACAGACAGTGTGGCTGGCTTCCATGAAACCTGTCTTGCCATGCTGTCTGTCATCGTCTGGACCCAAGATCAGAGCCTGAGTCCAAGGGTGCCCTTTAAGGTCCATCTGCCATTGGTCAGGGAGGACCCAGGCCCACCAGCTCCTCCCTCTTGGGGCTGGAAGGGAAGGCAGGGAGAAAGGCAGCTCCAATGACCTGGCTCCAGAGTAGACTGGTGATTCTGTCCTGCTAAACCCTGTGACCTAGGATGCCTGGCGTCTCTGCTCCAGATAGAGCTGAAGGAACACGCAGTACACCCTGATCCTCACCTGAGCACCCCCAGTCCTGTTTTGAACCTCACTCAGAAGTAGCACGCCCCACACCCAAGCGGCTTTTTTCACATCCGCTGTCAGTTCCGTGACTAAGATGTCATTCAGCCCTGCTGGGCTTTTTTGGATTCAGTTCTCCTCTTCCCCAAGTTTGGCATATCAGAACATTCTGATTAGCCTCACCTCTTTTTTTGGCAATTTACGTCAAATCCAATCCTATCACAGCCTGGGGGCCAATCCCGCTACTTCTTCCTGGTGTGGGGGTTGTTGGTTTTGAGCCTGCCCCTTTTCAGGTCACCAGAGGAGAGAAACAGGCATATCCAATCAGAGAGAGCGCATCCTGGCCAGCCAGAGCTGTTCGTGCAGAAGGTCAGGCTTCCAGAGGCCTGTGGCCTGGGGTTTTGACTCTCTGCAACACCCTGATTCCCGACACCTGGTTGGTTAGTTACGCAACCTCTGCAGACCGTTTGCAGTATTCATACCATCTTGTTGTCCCCACTTATTCATGCTATTGCATGCGGCAAGCATTAGCTATTATAACTGAGCATCGACTGTGCCAAGTCCTGGGTTAGACGCATCATTCTCCAAGGCCAGATAGGAGCCATAGACTTGAATATTTATAAGATAACAAGTATACCATGCTTTTACCAATTGTCCACAACAATCACCAAGCCGGCTGCAAACGCTGAGCTTTAGAGTGTTGTTTTTTTTTGAGTTGGAGTCTCACTCTGTCCCCGAGACTGGAGTGCAGTGGCCGCTCCC
>NW_007028781.1:11399-16866 GCF_000164805.1 Carlito syrichta | reverse complement strand
TCAGGCAATCCACTCACCTCAGCCTCCCAAAGGTGCGGGATTACAGGCTGAGCCACCTAGATCAGCTGGGCTTTAGAGTTTCAATGAGAGGCAGACCCGCCCCTGGGGCTCACAGAGCAGGCCCTTAGTATCCACAGACACCAGGGGCCTCATTCACATCGCAAAAGGGCCATCGTGTCTGGAGGAGGGGATGCTTTCTCTAATTTGCACAAAGGTGGGGGGGCGGGAGCAGGGGAGGCAGTGACGCTGCCCCTCCCGCCCCTGCCGAGCCACCTAGGCCTGGGTGCTGGTTTCTTCAACCTGCAGGCCGGGGCTCAGCAGGCTCCCCGTGGCCGGGACTCGGCTTCACCAGCAGGGCGCGCGCCCTCCTCCCCAGCGCCTCAACCTCCACCCACGTGGTTCCCTTTCCAGAAGCTCAGCTCTTGGGGACCGAGGTCGTGACAGCCGGCCTGACTCTCATCAGCCTGCCCCCCGGGACCCTCCTCTCCGCCGTCATCGTCCCTCTGGCTGCGGTGCATGTCACACAGAACCAGGAATCTGCAGCCTGTCCCCCTGCAGTCACGCCCCTGCTGCCGCAGGGACATTCGAGAGCCCTTCTCTATGCGGGGCACCGCGCCAAGCATTTGGGTGGACGGTCTCTGCTAACCCAGCAGGGAGCTGTGGCTGTGGTCCCCCTTTACAGAGGAGGCGCCCAAGGGGTGCTCTGTGCTCTTTCTCGGTGCCCCCGCCTCGCCTGCTCCTTCCCCCCTCCGCCGCCTCCGCCTCCCTGGCCGAAGTGGGAGTGAGTGGGGGTGGGGGTAGGACCAGGAAGGGCAGGAAGGGTTTTCCTTGCCTGGGGCCTTTGTTCCCTGGTGTGGCTTTGCTCTGGCTGGAGCAGATGTTTCAAGCTGGGCCATTTTTTCCTGTTTGGTAGTTCTGGGGCTTCTTTGGCGCCTCCATTGCTGGAGGTGGCTCATACTGCAGTTCCTTTCCTGGGCAGTGTCTCCTGCGATTGGCCCACAGCCACCCCGCCCCCAGCCTTGGTGCACTCCTGGCACAAAGTCCCCTCTGGACTGCGCCAAGCCCCCTCTTTTCGCCCAGCTCCTCCGCTGGGCCCGGGAACGCAGGCAGGCGTGCTCCACCCCAGGAGACTCAGGCTGCACAGCTGCCTCTCCTGTTCCAGCAAGGGGCAGGGACCAGGCTGGCTTCTCGCCGGCTGGCTTTTCCACACCCAGTCTCTGAGCCCCTAGAATCCAGGACAGGAGGGCAAGTTCTGAAGGTGGGCTCCTTGAAGTCCTCACTCAGCCTCCGGAGAGGGGAGGCTTCCCATGCACCTCCCCCGCGGGGCAGCCCCCAACGACTGCCCCTGAGAAAGCGTCCCTCTGCCTCCCTGTCGCTCCGGTGGCATCTCTCCCACCTCTGCTGTGGGTGGGAGGGGGGTTTCCTAAGCTTCTGCAACTAGTTCTTAGCCACTTCAGTAGTGAGAACTGCTTTGGATGGCTGCACCTCACGTTTAGAAGGTGGGTGAAGTGAGCAGTTCTGGCTGAAATTAAATCAGAAAAACCTGCGTTAATAACAACAAAACATTTCATTTTGAAAATAATTTCAGACTTAGCAAAAATTACACCCCCCAAATTCTCATAGAGCCTTTGCCCAGACTCACCAAATGTGAACACTTGACTGTGCTTCTTTTTTCCTTCTCTCTCTACCTTCTTTGTTGTTTTCCTGAACTGTTTGGAAGTAAACTGTGAAGTTAATGACCTTTCACTCCTGGCTTTTCAACGTGACTTCCCAGAAACAAGGCCATTCTCCCCATAAACACAGTAGGATGATCAGTCAGGAAATTAACATGGATACATGCCATTAACTTATCTACAGATGTTGTTTTCAAATCTCCATTTGTCCTACTAATGTCCTTTATGCCAAAAGGAAAAAAAAAAGCTGCTAAAAGCCTCTGGGATCCAATCTAGGACACATGGCATTCCCTTGTCACGTCTCTTGCATTCTCCTTGGACTTGGAACAATTTCTCTGTCTTTCGTGTTTTGAAGAGTGTGGGTGATGTATTTGCTAGGCTGACCTTCAACGTGGGGTCCCCATGATTAGATTAGTTGTGTGCACTTTTGGCAGGTCTATTGCAGCAGGGACACTGTGTTCTCCTCAGTGCATCATATCTGGAAGAGTCCAGATATGCCATTCCCAACAATGCCATTCCTCATGGGGTCAACTCTGACCGTGTTGTGAAGGTGGTATCTGTCAGGTTTCTGAGCCACCCAGTTACTCTTTTTCGCCTTGAATTAACCAGGATCTTGTGGGGGAAATACACTATGTTGGTATTCTGTTTCTCATCAGATTAACTTATTGCGTGACTAATTTTAGTATTCACTGATTATTCTTTTCCTGAATTAATTATTACTGTGACGATTGCCAAATTGTGATTTTTCTAGTTTCATCCTTTTTTAAAATATTTATTAGGTGACATTCTAAAAGGGGAGATATTTTTCTCCTTATTCATTCAGTCATTTATATCAATATGAATTATTAGATTCTTATTTTATTCTATGAGTTATAACCTATTGCAATTATTACTTATTTTAATGCTCCAATCATCTAAGATTTGGCCAATGGGAGCCCCTCCAAGCTGGCTCCTGTTTCCTTTTTAATAATAGGTTCTTAAACACTTAATCTTTAAAAAAATTGTAGCAAAATACACATAACGTAAAACATGCCTTTACCATTTTTAAGTACACGGTTTAGTGGCACTAAGTACATTCACACTGCTGTGATGCTGTCACCACTATTCATTCACAGAACACTTTTCATCTTGCAGAACTGGAACTCTGCACCCATTAAACACCAGCCCCCCACCCCATCTCTCCGTTCCTCACTCTCCCCTTTCCTGGATCCTTTTAACACATCCTTACCCTTTATTGCTCTTTGGGCACTTCCTTACTTTCTGCCCCAGAACAACAACCTGGGCTCATATTGTACTTTCCCTGCCCTGGCAGCTCCAGTTCCTCTTGATGAATAATGATGTTTAAAACCAAGTCCTCGCTGAGCGTGGTGGCTCACATCTGAAGTCCCAGCTACTTGAGAGGCTGAAGTAAGAGGATCACTTGAACCCAGGAATTGGAGGCTTCAGTGAGCTATGATTACACTGCTGCACTCCAGTCTAGGCAACAGAGTGAAACTCCATCTCTAAAACAAACAAACAAACAAACAACAACAAGAAAACCACTGAGGGATCAGAGATAGCGCTAGGAAACACCTGTGGCTTCTATATCCATCCTAAGTCCACACCAACCCCTCTAACTCCAGTCCAGCACCACGGAGTTCATTCTAGCCTCTTCCCTTTCCAAATTTGTTTTTCCTCTCTCCAATAGGGAAGAAGTTGGTTCCCAGGATCTTCAATATATTTATGTACTCAGTGCTGTTTTCATAATTAGTAATCCATAACACTGTGGAAAACAAACCTGCTAACAAGAGGTCAGTATTTGTTTTCAGAGGTTTTTGGTTAGCTTGTTTGTCTTTTGTCTGCAAATGTACTGTCAAAACAGCCAAAATACCATGTTCGAGAGTTACATGTGTGGGTAGGTGAGGGAGTCACTGAGTAACTCTCCCTTCCTCTCTCCAGTGTGGTTATGGTCTCCATCTGAAGGAGAGTTAGGCTCACTTGTTCCTATGTGTATTACATTTTGTCCCCACCCCCACCTCTGTTGACTTAATGTATTTTAGTGTGGTCATAGCTATACAAAAAGCTACATGCAGGAAAGTAGAAAAGTGTCCCCCTCCTCGACACCCCAATCCATTCACACTATTCCTACTCATCTTTATGGGTAGTCAGTCTCATGAGTTTCTGGTTTATTCTTTGGGGATTCTTTTTGCAGGAATGAATAGATGCATATTTCCTTCTTATACAGAAAGTAGCATATTATGGACAGTCTTTGGCACTTTGCTTTTTTTCCACTTAATATATTCTAGAAATCGCTCCATATCATTTCACAGGGAGCTTCCTCATTCTTTTTTACATCTGCACAGTACTTCATTGTATGGTTGTACTATAGTATATATATGTTATATATGTAGGTATATGTTGCGCATTTAGGTTGTTTACAATCACAGATAATATGATAACAATTCACTTACTCATTACTATTTTCATGGTGTTGGAGGTGTGCCTTCAGGGTAAATTCCTGGAAGTGGGGCCGCTGGGTGGAAAGTTGCCTGCATATATATCTTCATTAGATAGTGCCAAAGTTCCTTCCAAAAGAACTGAACCCATTTGCCTTTCCACCGGCAAACACAAGAGCTCCTGTTGTCCCATAGTGTCACCGTCACCCAGGCAGAATGTGTTGTCACACTGTTCATTGTCTCCCTCCTGACAGGTGAAAAGGGGCTTCTCACCAAAGTGTTTCAAGATGTTTTTCTCTAATCATGAGGCAAGTTGGACATCTTTTCAACTGTTTAAAGACCATTAAAAAAATCTTGGTGTGTGTGAATCGTCTGTTAATGGGTAAGTCATTTCTCTAACAGATTGTTGGTCTTTCATTACCTTAGTGTTTGGGGTTTTGAAAAAAATATTAGGGATATGATCCCTTGTGATACATGTTACAATATCTTCTCCCAGATTGTCAGTTTTCTTTTGACTTTTATTTGTTGACATTTTTGTTTATTGTGCAAAAGTGCTTTGTTGTTATGCAGTCCATTAATCAATATTGTATTGTATTTGGATTTTGAGTCAGTTAGAAAACCTTTCTGCATATCCAGGTTGTAGAGGAATTCACCCATATTTCCTTCTAGTACTTGGATGGTTTCATTTTTTATGTTTTGATCTCTGGTCCACCTGGAGCTTATTCCTGTGCATGGTGTGAGCTATGAAACCCGACTTATCACTTCCAGGTGCTAACCAGTCATCCCAACACCTTTGGTAACAAGTCCATCTTTGCCCTGGGAGTTTGATCATACATGAAGTTCCTAGTACATTTGGACCTATCTCTGAACTCTAGTCCATCTATCTGTCTATTCATGCACAAGCCACACACTGTTTTAATTGTAGAAAGAGTGTTTAGAGTATTCTTGTAGGGTCGGTCTCTTTGTAGCTTTTTTCCCTTAGAGTTTTCCTGCTGTTCTTGCATATTCGATTTTCCATGTGAACTTAAAGACCAGTGTTTCTAGCTACATAAAGAAGCTTATTGGTATTTCACTGTGGTTGGGTCAAATGTATAATTTTTTTTTTTGAGTCAGAATCTCACTCTGTCACCCAGGCTGGAGTGCAGTGGCATGCTCATGGCCACTGCAACCTCGACCTACCGGTCTCAGGCGATCCTTCCACCTCAGCCTTCCAAGTAGCTGGAACCATAGGCAAGTGCTGATTTTTTTGATTTATTGTAGAGACGAGGTCTCACCATGTTGCTCAGGCTGGTCTTGAATCCCTGAGCTCAGGCAGTCCTCTCGCCTCCGCCTCCCAAAGTGCTGGGATTACAGGCTTGA
>NW_007028781.1:1708-11321 GCF_000164805.1 Carlito syrichta | reverse complement strand
GTGAGTGGATTGCCCGAGCCCGCGGGTTCGAGACCCGCCTGGCCAACTTGGCGAGACCTCATCTCTACAATAAATCAAAAAATCAGCCAAGTGTGGTAGCGCGTGCCTGTAATTCTGGCTACTCGGCTGCAGAAGGATCGCCAGAGCCCAACAGGTCGAGGCTGCGGTGGCCGGGAGCGGCCACTGCACTCCAGTCTGGACGACAGAGTGAGACTCCAACTCCAAAAAAAACAAAAAAAAAAAGAAAAGAAGATTATTGGATGGCTCAAGCTTGTAATCCTAGCACTTTGGGCAGTTAAGTCAAGACTATTGCCTGAGCTCAGGAGTTTCGAGACCAGCCTGGGCAACTTGGTGAGACCTCATCTCTAAAATAAATCAAAAAATAAGCTGGGCATGGTAGAGCGCGCCTATAGTTCCAACGACTTGGAAGGCTGAGGCGGCTGGATTGCCTGAGCCCAACAGGTTGAGGCTGTGCTGGCCGTGAGCATGCCACTGCACTCCAGCCTGGGCAACAGAGTGAGACTCCAACTCAAAAAAAAGAAAAAGAAAAATCAAAATCAAAACAAAACAAAAACCACATACCAGATACATCCCTCCACTCTTAGCTGGTCTCGAACCCATGGGCTCAGACAATCCACTCACCTTGGCCTCCCAGAATGCTGGGATTACAGCTGAGCCACTGAGCCCGGCCGGGTGCTCATGCCTATAATCCCAGCCGGGACAACTCGGTGAGACCTCGTCTCTACAATAAATAAATTAAAAAACAATTAGCCAGGCATGTAGTTCTGGCTACTTGGAAGGCTGAGGCAGAAGGATTGCCGGAGCCCAGCAGGTCGACCCTGGGTGGCTGTGAACATGCCCCTGCATTCCAGCTGGGCAACGGGGTAAGACTCCAACTCAAAAGAAAACATTTCTTACAGCCTATTTTTTAGAAGGCAGCAGAATAGACGGGAATGTAAATGAATGAGTACAATGATAATTCAGAGCCCAGTTATGGCAATTATTGTTTGGACTCTGCTGTCTTGGATTGGCAAGTATGTGACTTCGTTGAATGAGAGATACTCTTTCTCACTCTGTATTGCAACCTGTTGTCCCAACACTGAGCTTGGCAGCCCACCCAACACACCATACCCACTACATCCAAAGCCAGGCCAGGCGAACTGCAGCCTCCTGGGCTTGTGCCTCCTCCTTTGGCTGCTGTCTGGCTCCAACTCCACCCTGCTCCAAGGCTCTACCTTCCCTTCTTTCTCTCTCTGCCCTTCAGTCCTGCATTTGAAGGACCCCCATTCTGAATGCTCTCTCTGTTCCAGTTTACCTCAAGTTGACAATCCTGCCCTACCTTCTACCCCAAGGGGCTAAGCCTGGTGCCAGCTCCCTAGCTGACTGCTGATCCAGCTTCCACCGGGGGGCCTTTGCATAGCCACACACTATCCCCTTCTTGCCCATGGTTCCTCTCTCCCACTGCCTGTGCTGCCTGGCTCTTGGCTCAGTCCACGCTATAGGAAGAGAGGAAGAGGATGGCTTGTGTCTGGGAGGCTGATGTGCAAGTCCAGGTGGGTGCTTCGTGGCACCAGATGCTGCAATGGGTCATGCCGTGGTCTATCAAGTCAAGATGGCAGAGACTGGACTGGCATACGGGAAGGGCAACGTGGCAGCCAGGAGTGTTTCAGAGCCAGAGGGGTGAGGAGCAAGTAGTTGACATGAAGGTGTGCATGGAAGAGGCCCACGCCCCGGGGGCAGGAGGGCACTGGCTCTGCTCTCAGGATTGCCCAGAGCCACTCCTGGCGGCTGGAGCTCCTGGCTGGCCACGGTGGCTCTTGTCTCTAGTACTTTTTGCCCTTCCTTGCCCATCATGCATCACTCCTTTCCTAGAATCACGCTCAGCTCTGACTTCAGGTGCCGCATGTGTGGCCCAAGGCATTGACAGAGCGAGCCCCGTCTGGCACTGAATTTCCACCCTAATTTGCTTTCCTCAGGTTGTGGGAGGGGCATTTACCTGCCACTTTGTGGAAGGAGAGAAAGGGGTGTTTCCTGGCAACCCAGGAAAAGAAATAAATAGAAGTGAAATGAATTCATATCCACATGCTTTTTTACTTCTTTTAATTTAAAGTCAACCATGCAGCGTAAAACTGTCCCTATTCCTTGTCATCACCCCCCTTGGGAGCTCCAAAGCCCCTTACACTCAGAGAGAAGCCCTCAGGCCTCTGCCTGGCCCTGATTCTCTCACTCGACTTGCTTTCTTCATGGGCTTTTAGCTGATCTTCAAGCCTTCCATAGTTCAGAAGTAGGAAAAGGGTGCGACAAGCAGGAGCAGAGTGAGAGGGTGCAGGGCTGGCAAGGGAGGAAGGTGGAGAAGAAAGAGTGGATACCAACAAGTCTCCCGGGGCAATGAGCTTCCCCTTAACCTTTACCTTCCTGAGGCCCCACTCACCTAGGAAATCCTGGGGCCCCTCCCACCCCTTTCTGAGCCATGTACTTGCAGCTAATTAAATGCCTGGTTTTGAGCACAGCATGACCACCTCCTTCCTTGCATTTTTCTCTGGTGAGTGTTACTACCTTTTTTTTTTTTAAAGTCAGGGTCTCACTCTGTTGCCCAGACCGGAGTGTAGTGGCACTGAAGTGAAAGAAATTCACAGCTCGCCACAGCCTTGACCTCCTCCTAAGTTCAGGTGATCCTCCCATCTCAGCCTCCTGAGTAGCTGGGACGACAGGCATGTGCCACCACACCTGACTAATTTTTAAGTTTTTTTATAGAAATGAAGTCTCACCATGTTGCCCAGGCTGGTCTTGAACTCCTGGGCCCAAGTGATCCTGAATTGGCCTCCCAAATTACCTGGATTACAGGTATAAGTCACCATGCCTGGCCACTACTTGTTTTTTTATTTTTGATTTTTTGAGTTGGAGTCTCACTCTGTTGCCCAGGCTGGAGTGCAGAGGCACAATCACGGCCATTGCAGCCTCGACCTCCTGGGCTCAGGCGATCCTTCTGCCGCACCCTTCCAAGTAGCTGTAACTACAGGTGTGCACTACCATGCCTGGCTAATTTTTTCATTTATTGTAGAGACGAGGTCTTGCCAAGTTGCCCAGGCTGGTCTTGAACCCCTGGGCTCAGGCACTCCTCTCTCCTTGGCCTCCTAAAGTGCTGGGATTACAGGCTTGAGCCACCATACCTGGCACTACTTTTTTGTTGTTTGTTTTTTAAAAAGAGGGAATGCATCTTTTATAAAACAGTCCTAGGGGAACATATCGAAGAGTGCACATCTAACCAGGCAAATAAATTAGCCTCTGGCTGCCTCACCTGCGTACAAAGGTGTGAATATGTGTGAGTGAACATGTATGAGCATGCATGTGTGTTTTGTAGGGGGCTTATGAAACCCCACCCAGAGAGAAGTCCACTCCCTTTTCCATGATCCCCTCCCCAATTCTGTCTGGTAGTGGACAAAAGCCCTGTGGTTATTCCATTCAGTGGTTAAAGTCCAGGCTCAGACCTAACCCCTCCTGTGACCTTGATAAGTCCCCTGACCTACCTATGCCTCTTCGCCTGTAAACGGGGGGGATAAGAACTTCTGATCCTCAGGGTTTTAGATTAAATGGAAGCAAAGTACTTGGCATCCACCCTGGCGGTGGAAAGCACTCATTAAATAGGAGAGATTATGAAAGTGTCACTCAACCCTAGCAGTGTATGTCAAACATTCACTGGCCCCTGTAGAAACAAAGGGAAAGTGTTCCCTTTCCACCTAAAGGTTCACTGAAAATCAACCGATGAAAGGCAGATTAACTGGAAAAAGGTATACAAAGTGTATTTTGTATTGTGTAGCATGGGGGAATCTGAGAATATTTACCCAATTAACCCAATGTGGTCCAGATGCTTCTAGACCCTTCTTCAAGGAGAAGGTAAGATGGGGAACATGTGGCGATTGGAGGTATAGTCAATGATTTTTAGGGGAAAATTGATAGGCCTCATGCTCAGACAATAGTTAGTACAAGGGGGACCCAAAAAAATCTGGAATTTTTTTTTGTAGGGCAGGCCACTTATAATATAGACTTTTCCCGCTAGGTAAGAGTTTTAGGAGCTCATTGGCATCAGTGTACAGCTGGTGTTGTGAGAGGCTGCGTTCGGCTTCATTTTTTTGGCTTCTTTCAGCACTGTTATGGTGTGAGTAATGATTGGCTGCTCCCTTTGATACCAATAAATCAAAAGGGCAGAGAACTGGTAGGAAGAAGTTTGTTTCTGAGTTCGAATCCAGGGAGAAGAACCATTTTAGAAAGACCTCGACTCTGGCTCTGCTCACTGGATTCGAACTCAGAAATAAACTTCTTTCTACCAGTTCCTTGCCCCTTTGATTTATTGGTATCAAGGGGAGCAGCTGAGCATTACTTGGACCGTAACAGTTGGTAACCACGTTGCAGGTCCTTGGTTGACGGAATCTCCTGATAGAGATGCCCTAGCAGCTGCCAGAGCCATTTTGTGCTCTGGGGACTCTCTGGAGAGGAGTCCTGCCCACCGGGACCAGCCCTTGATGAACTGGTAAGAAAGAGGCCTTGCAGGTACCCGATCTTGTAAAGCAGATGCACTTATTCGGGTAAGCCAACCCTGGATGTGTACAAGGGGGTGGGGAAACTTTCTCACTTGGGCTCTCCGGGGTCATTTTGTAAGCGCCAGAGAAACACTGAACCAACCTGTTAGTGCTTTTGTTGTTTGTATTTGAATTTACTAAGAAAGCTGGCTGGTTTATTATGCTGTGTTTGATGGGATATGTAATTTTTTTTTTTGAAAGCAGGATTTATTGAGAGCATAGAGAATTCACAGTGGGAGGGGACCCAAGGAGATTGCCGGGACATGTTATATTTTAAAGACTTGATTGGTGCGCGTTTCTTTTATGTCGTTTATGTTTTCCTAAGTGCGACCGTCTCCCTTTGTTTGTGTAGTATTTACATAGGCAGCGAAAACCCCCAAGAGGATATGGAATTCCACCTTTATGAACCCAGACTCTGATCTGGGTCTAAGATAAGAGGCACTCTTCCCTTCAGTCTGTGCAAACAGACTCCCTTAGGTGACTAAGGGACTTGCGAAGGTGTCGGGGATCAAATCCCATGATGTGTAAGGGCCTCATAGGGACCTCCAGTCTAGTCATAAAGGACTCTGCAGGTTCCGGAAGGCCCCAGGCTTGATTAGACTCTCAGCAGTCCTGAATCCACGCCCAATCACAGTTCAGGGATTGGAGGATTGGAAAAGGTCCTAGAGGCAGATCGCCTGGGGCTGAAAGGGGCTCCCAGTGTTCCTGAGGGCTGCCCCATTTGGGTGGTGCATAAGGGCTGGTCACCTGACACCCTGGGGCCCCTTGAGTGCTCACCTTACTCTGAGGGAAAACCGAGACACGTAAGAGCCAGGGCGATGACTGGTGGTGTCACGGCTGACAGGAGCTCCCTCCACAAGCAGCACATTTTGACCCAGAACACCTAGTGTTGTCCAGAAGTAGCAATGGCTTACCTGTTCTACCTCATGTCTACACTATCCTCTAACATAAACCTACTCTGTCTGGTTTCCTACATCTTGTTTCTCCCAACCCATTGACACTTAAAATTCCTGTCTTTTTGTTGCCAAAGATGTGCAAAAGGGCCCTGCTATACGTGTATAATGCTACCGGTTATCTTGAATTCTTTCCCAGGACCACACCTTCTCCCTTCCTTAGCCTGCGTTCTCCTTCATGGATTCCGAGGGAGTCCATTCTAATCCACCTGTAAAAGAACATAGAAATCTCTCTCTCTTTTTTTTTAGTTGGAGTCTCACTCTGTCGCCCAGACTGGAGTGCAGTGGCCGCTCCCGGTCACCGCAGCCTCGACCTGCTGGGCTCCGGTGATCCTTCTGCCTCAGCCTTCCAAGTAGCCAGAATTATGGGCATGCGCTACCACGCCCGGCTGATTTTTTGATTTATTGTAGAGATGAGGTCTCGTTGCCCAGGCGGGTCTCGAACCCGTGGGCTCAGGCAATCCACTCACAGATATCTCTCTTCTATGCTGCTTTGACTTTTGTTGGCTCAGCGCAAGTTGATGCTAACCTTAGAGAAAATAATTTTGCAATCTTCCTCTGGCAACTAAGGGATTGAATAGACTGTTCCTGTTTTCAAATGCTAGCAGCCTGGTTAGTTGGAAATGAGTCTGTTTTTAAAGGTTTAGGCCTTGTCTGAGATTGTGATCAACTGCTTATCCCTGTAAAACTGTTGAGAGGACTCTTAGAGGTGTGTGATATATGCTAAGACCCTATTTTAAAATTTGATGCTAGATAACACCACTGCTTGTATTGTAAGGTTTTCTTTAGGATTCTCTGTTAGCACTCTGCAGGCGGAATTTTATTCAGTCAGGTTCTGCATACTCAGATTAAGAAGGAAAAGGAAGACTCACCTGAGGACCCTCTGTTATCTCAGGTGCTATCCTCTGGCACTCATTGGGGTACTGAGGAGAGGAGAGGAGGAGGCACAGGGGCTCAGCCTCAGGATCCCTCTGTTAATTCCACATAGGCTGACACCCCTCTACCTCGTAAGCCCATTTATCCTATGCCTCCAAAGGAGCCCAGTCCTGTGGGAACTACACGCATCAGAACCACATTCCACCCTCCTCCTGAACCAGTGTATCTATTACAGTAGCTTGCAAATGGAAAGGCAGATTTATGTCCCTTTTCCTGTAATAAATCTGGCACAATACCAATTAAGATTAGGAAGCTTCTCAGAAAATCCCTCTCAATTTTAAGGAATTTCAAACTCGAACCCTCACCTTTGCTCTAACTTGGGGTGATGTTAATGTTATTTGTCTCTATCTGCTGCAACCCAGAGGAGAAAGAGCACATTTTAAAAGCTGTGCAAATGCACTTGGACATAACGGTCACACACCGCCAGATAGGTATGCTGTTCCTAATGCTGATCCCCAATGTCATTGCCAGTGAGGAGGGGCTGATATGGCAAGAAATGATTGTATGCTTGTGCGTTATCAAGAAAGGCATAAAGAAATGTATAGTGAAACCTGTTAATTATACCAAGGTAAAGAAAATCGTGCAGGGTCCAGATTGATAATCCTGCTTTTTTCCAGGAAAGGTGAAAGTTATTAAAAATATATCAATCTAGACATTAATATGCTGGAAGAGCAAATCTTCCTAGAAACTTTTTCATCAGCTAGTCAGGTCTGGATATCCAGAAAAAGCTTCAAAAGCTAGAGTTAGAACTGCAAGCACCCAGCCTCCAATTAATAGAGGAGGTGATTAAGGTTTTCAACAATCGAGATATTGAGGGGAGGGGGAATGGAGAAAGACTCCAGGATAAGCACCAGCACAACAAAAAGCAGGCAGGCCTATTGGCAGTTGTCATTAATGGCAGAGTTTCAGCCACCCAAAAGAGACCCGGTAAGAATAAAACTGCCAAGGGGGATGGTATCTGCTATGGATGCAGTCAATCTGGGCACTTGAAGTGCAATTGTCCTTGAAGGCCTAAGCCCCACAAACCTTGTCCCACATATGGACTACAAGGCCACTGGAAGAGCCGGTGGGGGTCTCTCCCGAAGGGGAGGGGGAGCACCTAGCTCGGTGATGATGGCCACTGACTGAAGGGGCCCAAGGACCACGGCTTAGCCCAGTGCTCTGTTTGCCGTCACCCCAGAGAATCCTTGCGTCTGTATGGACATGGCTGGGGTCCAAATTAATTTCTTGATTAATTTTGAGGCTAAGCTTTTAGCCCGTGTGCTCAGACTAAACCTCTTTCTCCTGACACCTGCTTCCTAGTGGGAGTTGTGGGTGTTTCAGGAGTTAGATGTTTTACCTAACCTCTAATCAGAAGTTACTAAAAGGTTAATTCAGATTATGAATGTAAAAGGTTACCTATGAAAAAGGTAAAAAGAAAGAAACCAAAAAGCAAAAGAAAGATATAAAAGGGTGTTGGTATAAAAGTAAGAAAAGGATATAAGGAAAAAGAATAATTTTGTATAGGAAAGGATCTTGTAAGGTAAATTTTTGTCCTATTATGGAGTGAATATTTATCAGAAAGAAGGAAAGTATAGGGCAAAATAGAAGTTTCAAGCATGTTGAAAAATGGTGTGAGCATGTCAAAGATGATATGTGGAAGGTCTTTGGAAAGAAATGTCTGAAAGGAATTCTATTAATAATCTAGTTTGCAAAAAAAAGTCATATCTATTAATTTACCATTAATATCTATCACTAATGTTAGGCCAAAACACCATTATATCAAAGTAACTTAAAAGATGAATCCATCATACATAGTAAGTAACTACAATGTTAAAAATTGGTAGAATAGAATGCTTTCATTTTGTCTGAGTCTATTGGTCTATTGGTTAAATATCATTTCTGCTAAATGCTTTAAAATATAAAACTTTGCTTCTGTAATACTTTTTGTACTTAAGTTGTCAGCGAACTTATGTCTTTAAATTCAAGCTGTTAAAGGTTTATGTCAGATTAGTCACATATATAGTCAAGTTAGCTAAAATTTAAAAGGTATCATTCAGTGCTAGTTGCTAACTACTTTAAAATCTTCCAGAACTTTTACTGAAAACTTGTATGCTCATGAGGGTTGCTAATCCAATATGACTGCTAACAAAACAAGGGTTAATTGCATAAACTGAGTTAATAAAAACCAAATAATTTTATGACTTCATTTCAGGTACTACCAATTATTTTGTTATACTTTTCACAGTCAAAAGAAAAATCTTTTTTCTTGGAGCAATTTACAAGGTTTTTCCCCCACAAATAAGTATGGTTGTTTGCATAACCTCAATAAGGATGTGTTTTCTTTTGTAATGTTGGTTACTTTTACCAAGACTCTAACTGAAATAACATTTCAAAACAGACTGGTTTAGAGAATTAAGATTAAAATTTAAGTTAATTTGAGATTCCTTATAGGAAAAAGTTCCAGCAAAACTAATTTTAAAAGGGTCTACATGGCAAACAATCTTGTTACACTTTATGTGCAACTAAGACATATTAAGTCTAAATAAGTAAACTAATCCTACTATAAATTGTCTTTAACAGAAATGGAAACTGAAAAATTATGTTTCAAAAGAAACTGGTACACTCGTTTTAAATTCTCTTGTTCTTTTTTTTTTTTTTTTTTAGTTTTATCATGTTCTACAATTTAATACTGGTGAGCTCCCAGTGGGACTTGATGGATCTGTGGTACTGATTTATGGCCTTGGCTTCCCCCCAGTAGATGCACTCTGGGCTTGCACTCTGGGTCCAAGGACACAAACATAGCACTCTGCAAAAAGCGAACATAGTCCACCTGCCCTATCTGCACACTCAATGGACTAGATCTGTTTTTAAATGGTATGATTATGTCCTTAATTTCTTTTTCACCCAATATAGGGCTAGAAAGTGTGTCCTTCCACATGGAAGCCTTAGCTAAGTTCAGTGCTACAAAACCAGATGGCTTTAGATATTCTTACTGTGTCTCAAAGGAGGCACATGTGCCATTAGCCATACCAAGTGTTGCACATTCATCTCAGATGAATCGGTGCACATCATGGCAATGCTAAGCCAAATGAAATTAGCATTGGCCGGGCTCGGTGGCTCAGCCTGCAATCCCAGCACTTTGGGAGGCCGAGGCGAGTGGATTGG
>NW_007028781.1:0-1688 GCF_000164805.1 Carlito syrichta | reverse complement strand
TACTTTACCAAGACTCTAACTGAAATAACATTTCAAAACAGACTGGTTTAGAGAATTAAGATTAAAATTTAAGTTAATTTGAGATTCCTTATAGGAAAAAGTTCCAGCAAAACTAATTTTAAAAGGGTCTACATGGCAAACAATCTTGTTACACTTTATGTGCAACTAAGACATATTAAGTCTAAATAAGTAAACTAATCCTACTATAAATTGTCTTTAACAGAAATGGAAACTGAAAAATTATGTTTCAAAAGAAACTGGTACACTCGTTTTAAATTCTCTTGTTCTTTTTTTTTTTTTTTTTTTTAGTTTTATCATGTTCTACAATTTAAATTATGTCATAAAGTCTTTTCTGGGTGCGAGTCTCCAAACATTTTTGGATTTCTCTTCAAATTTTTTTTTTTGGTTTTTTTTTTTGAGTTGGAGTCTCACTCTGTTGCCCAGACTGGAGTGCAGTGGCCGCTTCCGGCCACCGCAGCCTTGACCTGCTGGGCTCTGGCGATCCTTCCGCCTCAGCCTTCCAAGTAGCCGGAATTACAGGCGTGCGCTACCACGCCCGGCTGATTTTTTGATTTATTATAGAGATGAGGTCTCGCTGCCCAGAAGGGTCTCGAACCCACGGGCTCAAGCAATCCACTCACCTCAGCCTCCCAAAGGCGTGGGATTACAGGCTGAGCCACCGAGCCTGGCTCTCTCTTCAAATTTTATATAAGATTCACTTGAGTGCCTACTTCAAATTACAGACCAGAAAAATCTGTCAGGTTGCCACTACAGTCCAGAAAAAAACCCAAATTAGCTTTATTATAAGCTAGTACTTATAGTAAAGTCATAGAAATTAAAGTTTATCATTTGAGTTATGCAGGTAACTGTAGGCCTTGTAGCTTTTGTACAAAACGTGATCAGTCACTACCTAAAATTGTCAAAATGTATGCCTGGCATCACTTAATTGTTCTACTTCCTGAAGAAGGAGGGTTTTCCTTCAGTTATTCCTTTCACTGAGTCTATTGTAATAATTACAATCCTGCTAAAATCTGGTTCTTGTCTCCTTAACTGTCTGGTTAAATTTGTTTCTTCCAGAATCCAGCAATTTTATGTCCACACAATGGTCATGCAAGGATTCCAACCGATGCAGGCAAACAATGCCACTGCTGAAACAGATCTGGATACCTTAGGTCAGAGAGGGAGATATTTTCAATCTCTGGCTAGGCAGGATTATGCCCACTGCCAGCTCTGAAGAAGCTACAGAAAACAGATCTTTATCCCTCAGCACCCCATATGATTATGGGATCGAAAGTCTCTAAGGGAGGAATAATTGAGGCAGGGTTGCTAGCACAGGTTAGACAGATAAGTTTCCCACAGGTAGGTTTTAGGAGGCATTCAGACATTTTAAAAATTACATTTTACTGCAAGCCAAGTGGCAGCCTACCCTACCTGCTCGGCAAATCCAAATAAAACTCCATCAGATGTAAGACTAGGACAGCCCAACCATTCAACTCATGGTTTACCATAATAATCACTAGAAATCTTTTGGAGACACTAGTAAACTGAACACAGGTATTTGGTATTGCATTACTCAGTCCTCAAAGTGGGATTAATTTAAGTCTCTTTGAAATAATTTGTGGTAGGTCTTTTTCCTATACCTCTGAAGGAAGTGGGACCACAGACATAGGACAGGAGGTGCTCATAAG
>NW_007028780.1:0-975 GCF_000164805.1 Carlito syrichta | reverse complement strand
ACAGGCTAACACACAAACACACAAGCACACCACACACAAACATATCACACACCACACACAAACATATCACACACCACACACACAAACATATCACACAGACACACGCACAGAGACATACACAGACACACACAGAGTAACACACCACACAAAAACAGACAGACACGCACAGGCTAGTACACACACACCACACACAAACACACATCATACCACACACAAACACACCACACACGAACATGCACACAGACACACGGGCTAACACATCACACACAAACACATATCATACCACACACAAACATACCACACATGAACATGCACACAGACACATGCACATAGACACACACAGACACACACAGGCTAGTACACACACACCACACAAACACACATCCTTCCACACACACAAACACATCATGCATAAACATGCACATAAACACACATCATACCACACAGACACACACAGGCACATACAGGCTAATACGTCATACACAGACAATCACACATCACACCACACTCACAAACACACTGCACATAAACATACACACAGACATCACGCCACACACGCACATAGACACACAAACACAGACCCACACAACAGACACACACACAGATACACAGACACACGCACACAGGCTAACACACCACATACAAATTCATATCACACCACACACAAACACACCACACATAAACGTACACACAAACACACATCACACCACACATGCACACAGACACACACACGTAGACACAAACACAAAGACATACACACAGACACACATAAACTAACACACAACACACAAACATACAGATACACACACCACACACACAGAAACACACACAGACACTTATACAGACACACACAGGTAAACACACCAGTCACAAACATATAAACACCAGTCACAAACATATAAACACACATCACACAAATATACACAGAGGCACATGCACAGAACACATTCACAAACACACAGACACACACAGGCT
>NW_007028779.1:0-828 GCF_000164805.1 Carlito syrichta | reverse complement strand
ATTTTAAATATACAGTATACAGAAAAAACAACAAAAATACTTTCCTTTACTGTATGTATCTGTTATCTGCTTTCTTACTCTCAAATACATTCATTAAATACATTCATTATTTTCTAAAAGTATGTTAATTGCTCACAAACTAGAATTTAATTGATTCCATGGGATTTGACAGAGAATGAATACTTTGCAAATATCTAGTCTTTACTTCTATATAAATATTTATACAGGGCATTTAAATTAAATCATTCATGTGTAACATTTTTGCTAATGATTAAAAACTGGAATTATGTAAGTATGTGTACATTTGCAATTTACAGAAATAATGAGATTAAAAATTTCACCCAAGCTTATGTTAGCAACATTTAATAGGAGGGAACCACAGAAAATAATTTGATAGTAATTATGCTGTTGCTTAAATATTTAGATTTTGAAGGTACAAAGAAAAGCCCATAATACTATCTTAAACATAAAGAGGAAAAAAAATCATATAATATTGAATTAGAAATGTGTAATAATGAATGGGTGATTTTTCACTAAATAAGAGAACTAATTTTTTTTGTTTAAAAATAAAGAGGATAATTGAACAGAATAATTTGCGGAAACCACAGTATACTAAAATCAAATAGAAGGGAAAAAAATCAAAATCCTCAAAGGTCAATAATATTATTTTAATTGGTATTGCTCAAGAAACAGCAGACACACACAGACAAACATTATTTAAGTTCATACATTTTTATTTTCATAAAAAATTATTTGGATATATATATATATATATATATATCATTAAAGACCCAATGCATATATTTAGACATTTTTTTTAAAAGTATC
>NW_007028778.1:0-822 GCF_000164805.1 Carlito syrichta | reverse complement strand
TATACCCAAATACCAAAGCACAATAAATACACTACACTAAGAGAAACCTATAAGCTTGATGATTATTAATGCAAAAATTCTTAACAAAATCCTAGTAAACTGAATTCAACAGCATGAGTTTTTTTTTCTGGAATGCAAGAATGGTTCAACCTATGAAAAAATAATCAATGTACTACATCACAATAATAGAATGAAGGACAAAAACCCATGGTTATCTCAATTGATACAGCACAAGTTTTTAACAAAATTTAACACCCTTCCATGATAAAGACATTCAACAAACTAGAAATAGAACAAAACCATATAAACATTATAAACATTATAAAAAACATTATAAAAAACACAGCAGACATTACACATAATGAGGAAAGATTGAATGTTTCTTTTCTGAGATCAGGAACAAGTCAGGGATGTCCACGCTCAATCCTTCTGTTCAGCATAGTATTGGTAGTTCTAGCCAGAGTAAGTAGGCAACAAAAAGAAATAAAAGGCATTCAAATTTAAAAAGAAGTAAAATTGTCTTTGTTTTCAGATGGCATCATCTTTTAAGAAAAATTCCATGAAGATTCCACAAAAATAAATTTCTAGTAGTAAAAACTCAGCAAAGTTTCAGATACAAGTCAATGTACAAAAATTAGTTGTGTATCTATACACTAAAAATGAACAGTCCAAAAAGAAATTAAGAAAATAACTCTATTAATAATTGCATTAAATATAATAAAATTCTTATATATAAACTTAACAAATAATGCAAAATTCAGGTATACTAAAAATTATATATATATATATATATTTTTTTTTTTTGTTGAAGTCTCACACTGT
>NW_007028777.1:0-831 GCF_000164805.1 Carlito syrichta | reverse complement strand
ATTGAGAAGATGAAATTATTTAAGACTGAAATATACTAGAACAGTACCAGGCAACCAATTAACGTTAGCAATCTGTGATAAGATGGGAAGCCCACCACCCCAAACTACAAGCTTGTTCCTTCCCTGCCTGGCCTTAGTTATTGTATCCTGTGTCATTACTCATTCTCAGAATCTATGCAACACAGAACTAATCCTGGCACTACAATACTGAAGCAAAAACATATACTTCATCTCTTATAACACACTGGATTCAACGATCTGTTAAGTCATGATTGCTGGTGGAAGGGAAATTGGTCAGGGAAGAGTAGGAAACACCGCAACAAAGACAGGTGAATTCAAATCATTCTCCCAGATGCTAAACACCCAATATACTCTTATGGTGAGTTAGTGTCAACACTGACTCTACCACCATGATTCAGAATGCTCCTCTCCTTTCTTACTTGCCGCTTACCAACTTTTACTCATTCATATGGAAGCCACCAGGAGTTTACTTTCCTCAGCTGGTTCTACAACCGAAGCAGTGACGGTTTTTGTGCACACATGCACGTGTACACACACACATGGGTTATTTGTTTCACGACTTTATAGGTAAGACCTATATCTGTACAGAAAAAGTCATCTTCAAACTATTCTGCATTCATATATAAAGCAAAGCAGAAACTTCAACAATCCTGGACTCAGAAATGGCTTCCAACTGACTAGATTTTCCATTTAAAGTCAGGCAGAAGACTCTGTTCTAATATACTTTCAAATCTTTCTAAAATTTAGTACTTTTCTATCATTTTAAAAACAGCACAGTAAACATAATTGAGTCCTTTTTTTTTTTTTTTT
>NW_007028776.1:0-833 GCF_000164805.1 Carlito syrichta | reverse complement strand
GTACTCAGGCAGTGGCGCTCCGTATATGCTGGTAAATTGAGGCAAGATTGACTCTAGTCTAATAAGGTTAACCATGTTCTATTACAATCTACTTTTAGTGTTTCACAGGACTGAATGGCCATTGTTCAATACCCTTTCATCGGAGTTTTGGGCCATGCATAGTAAGTGCTTCATACATGCTCATCAAATGAAAGAATAAGTAACCGATAAATTATGTAACTCGGAGCTGAATCTCAGTGCTTATTGTTGGCCCATTTTATATTCATTAACAGGCAAGCCACAGAAGTATTTGTTGTATTTATGAATAAGCTGTAAAAATAGATGAAATGAAAGGTGAATGAATGAATGAATGAATGGTGAAGAAAGATTTCCTGGGTGGATGGAGTGCTATATTGAGGCTGCTTCACTATTCAAGCACTCCATACACTGAAAGGATTTAACTTTTCAGTCTATTGGTTTCCCTGTCTATAAATTAGGCCCATAGTGTCTGCTCAAACAGGGAAAATTGTTTAATAAAACCAGATGCTCTGCGACTTCTTGGGGATTTATCTCAATATAAGTTGTTGATTAGCAGAGAAAAGGCTGTGCAAATACTAGTTCTTAAAAAGGAGAGATTTTTTTGTTATTTAAAATTCTCCTTAGTCAGCCAACACTGGTGTGTACCTTTGTGCAGGGCTTAATCTCTGTTGTAGTGTTTTAGCCCATGCATATAAATGGATGGCATAATATTGGCTCTAAAGAAAGACAAGAGCCCATCTCGGTTCAGGTATCATAGTGCTTAATGAGAAGCCAGGTCCTCCCGGCCCACGCAATGGTTGGAAATTTTACAGCCC
>NW_007028775.1:0-8989 GCF_000164805.1 Carlito syrichta | reverse complement strand
TATCAAATGAATTCTCAGCAACCCCTTCTGCAGCCTGCTCTGCAGACAAGCACAGTGCTATCTGTGTACAATAGAGAATATCTAGTTCTCTCCAAACTCCTCAAGATGAGTTCTTACAATAGTGAATATCCAGATTTCTCCTAATGGATGAAGATAATTTCTTAGATCTGGCTCAGTAATGGCATCACCCAGATCACCAACATTTTCCCATGGGTTGCTAGAGAATATGTCGTTGAGAGCCTGTTTTAGACGCTTATCTGCTCCAGCGTCATTGAGTACATGAGTTGTTTGTTTGTTTGTTTGTTTGTTTTGAGTTGGAGTCTCACTCTGTCACCCAGGCTGGAGTACAGTGGCACACTCCTGTCCATTGCACCCTAGGTCTCCTGGTCTCAGAGGATCCTTCTGCCTCAGCTTTCCAAGTAGCCAGAACTACAGTCGCACGCTACCACACCCAGCTAATTTTTAAAATTTATTTTAGAGATGCAGTCTCGTCAAGTTGCCCTGGCTGGTTTTGAACACCCAGTTCAGGGTCCCCAAGACTACTCTTTGAGATGGTGTAGATCCTCAGATACTAGTGAGGGATGGAAACATGTACTATTTTGGGGGGTTTTTTGAGTTGGAGTCTCACTCTGTCACCCAGACAGGAGTGCAGTGACTGCTTCCAGCCACCACAGCCTCAACCTGCTTAGCTCCGGCGATCCTTCTGCCTCAGCTTTCCAAGTAGCTGGAACTACAGGCATGCGATACCACGCCTGGCTAGTTTTTGATTTATTGTAGAGATGAGGTCTCTTCAAGTTGTCCAGGCGGGTCTTGATCCCACAGGCTCAGTCAATCCACTCACTTCGGCCTCCCAAAGTGCTGGAATTATAGAGTGAACCACCGAGCCCAGCTGAAACATGTACTATTAAGGTTCTTTCTGGATGCTTCATCAGCTGTATCCAGAACATGGTTACTAAAATGCACACCTAAACAGGATGACAAGTACTGCCCAGAATAAGTCTGGAAGGTCTGACTAAACAATAATTAGCCTGGGCTCAGGAGCTCAGCCTGTCATTCCAGCACTTTGGGAGGCTGACGTGAGTGAATTACCTGCAGTCACGGGTTTAAGACCAGCCCAGACAAGCTGGCGAGACCTCATCTCTACAACAATTCAAAATCAGCAGGTGTGGTAGCATGTGCCTGTACTTCTGGCTTCTGGGAAGTCTGAAGTGAATGAATCATCAGAGCCCAGCAGATCGACACTGGGTTGCCATGAGTGTGCTCCTGCACCCCCACCTGGGTGACAGAGTGAGACTCCCACTCGGAAAAAAAAGAATAATTAGAAGAGACTTGCTCTTTAGGATGCTAAAAAAAGTAAATACACATTTGAAGATTACAGAATTTGAGCGATACCTGAAGCTGGAATTCAGCATAAAATATATGTTGTTAACTATTAAATGTAGGTAACACTTGGCTATTTTTTGGCCTATCAGTACTCCTGTGGTGTCATCTGGGTGCATTGTCACCTGATACTGATATGTTCTATTAGAGTTGATATTATTTTATTCACTTGATTAAGGTGACTGCTGACATCATTTTTTGTGTAATGCATTTTTTTTTAATTGGAGTCTTACTCTTCTTGCCTAGGTTGAAGTGCAGTGACTACCATGCATGGCTAATTTTTAAAAATTTATTGTAGAGATGAGGTCTCACCAAGTCCAGGTTGTTTTCAAACCTTTGGACTCAGACAATCCCCTCACCTTGACCTCCAAAAGTGCTGGGATTACAGGCTTGAGCCACCATGCCTGATCTAATTTTTTGATTATTAATACCTTGGTGAAGTATTCCAAGCATTATCATATTTAAGCTGGAAGGTCTCCAGTCTTAGATTCTTTTATAATATAGTTTGCTTTGAAAAATGAGGGCTCTTTGAGACCCGCCTGGGCAGCGAGACCTCATCTCTACAATAAATCAAAAAATCAGCCGGGCGTGGTAGCACATGCCTGTAATTCCGGCTACTTGGAAGGCTGAGGTGGAAGGATAACCGGAGCCCAGTAGGTGAGGCTGCGGTGGCCGGGAGTGGCCACTGCACTCCAGTCTGGGCAACAGAGTGAGACTCCAACTCAAAAAAAAAAAAAAATGAGGGCTCTTTTCTTTGAGGTTGATAAGGTATGATGGTGTTTTTGCAGCCTTCACTCATGCCAGCAGAGTGGTGGCACAGCCTGCCGAACCATCACTAATTTCCTCAAGGTGTAAAAAAGTGTATGTGTTTTGAATCTGTATGAAGATGAAAAATGTTTTCCTAAGACTTGTAGAAAGATAGCTGTGAAGAAACTATGAGGAACACCACTGAAGCACATAGGTGGCTGCAGATGAATGACCTCTGAGCTGTTGTTTTTAAAAGGACACGTTGCCCCAAGTGTGGAATGCAACAATGTGGAATGAAAAGTGGACTTGTTCAAGAAAAATGGATGGACAGAATCAAATAATGAAAGTGAGTGTTCCTTTTAATGTTGCTAGCTCCATAATAAATTACAGAAAATTAATTAATGTGGTCCCCACTTACACAGAAGGCTTAGGCAGAGGATTTCTTGAGTCCGTAGGTTGAGACTACAGTGAACCATAATCAAGCCAATACATTCCAGCCTGGGTGACAGTGAGACCTACTTTAAAAATAAATATACAGGTGATAGAAATTATCTTAAATACTTTAACACAATATCTTTTAAAGACTAGGGATAAATTGAAATATTTTCAACCAGAATCAAATCTAGGAGATTTGATTACCAATAACAGCTTCTCTGGAGCACACTTTAAGAAGAAAACATCATTCCTTTATTTGATGATAAAATGAAAGTGAAGAGTAAGAGAATCTATAAGGGACTATCAACTTATGATGGACATTGGACTACAGAAACTATGCCCTTGACAGCATCAACTTTTTAAATGTTTACATATAATGAAAGTAATTGCACACTTTATTAAAAAAATAACAATCTGTGTTTCCTAAGTCATTTAAGTAATGGCATAATAACCTCGTTTTAAGGACATTATCCATCACTAACTTAAAATGTGGCTGGGCTCGGGGGCTCAGCCTGTAATCCTGTGCTTTGAGAGGGTGAGGTGAGGGAATTGCCTGAGCCTGCGGGTTCGAGACCCACCTGGGCAACTTGGCAGGACCTCATCTCCACAATAAATCAAAAATTAGATGGGCATGGTAGCACATGCCTATAGTTCCATCTACTTGGAAGGCTGAGGTGGAGGGATCATCAGAGCCCTGCAGGTCGAGGCTACGGTGGCCGGGAGCATGCCACTGCACTCCAGTCTGGGTGACAGAGTGAGAGTCCAACTCAAAAAAATAATAATAAAATAAATAAATAAAATGTGATGAACTGTCTCTTGCATATTATATTAGTTATAATTTTATCAGAACTGACTCACATTGCACAGACATTGATCTCAATACTCTGATCACTTAGAAGGGCTCAGTCACCTCTCTGGGTGAGAAGAAAGACCTGCAGGAGGCAAACACACTGGAAGACAAAGTTTCTGCACATGTGTGAGTGTCAGTCTCCAGGGAGACACAGCAAGGCCACATCCACTCTTCCACTCCTGTCGCTTGCATCATGTAATGCATTTCCATATCTGTGTCTACTTTTAAACTTTATATTCCATTAGTTTCTTTGTGTATTTTCTTTTCTTTTCTTTTCTTTTTTGAGTTGGTGTCTCTCTTGTCTCCCAGGTTGGAGTGCACTGGCACACTAACGACCACCGCAACTTCCTCCTGGTGGGCTTAGGGGATCCATCTGCCTAAGCAGGAATGCTTTCCAAATAGCTGGCACTACAAATGCTTGCCACCAAGCATGGCTATTTTGATGTATTTTTCCCATCACACTACATTACTTTCCAAATCCTTCTCCTATTCATTGTCAACCTATCTTCCTTTTCAGACTTTTTTAAAATTTGGAATCTTGGCCGGGTTCGGTGGCTCATCTTGTAATCCCAGCACTTTGGGAGGTCAAGGTGAATGGATTTCCTGAGCCCGCGGGTTCAAGACCCGCCTGGGCAACTTGGCGAGACCTCATCTCTACAATAAATCAAAAATTAGCTGGGCATGGTAGCGCGCGCCTGTGGTTCTAGCTACTTGGAAGGCTGAGGCGGAAGGATCGCCGGAGCCCAGCAGGTCGAGGCTGCGGTGGCTGAAAGCGGCCACTGCACTCCAGTCTGGGTGACAGAGTGAGACTCCAACTAAAAAAAACAAAAAGAAAGAAAAATTTGGAGTCTCACTCTCCTGCCCATGGTGTAGTGCAGTGACATGCTTACAGCCATTGCAGCCCTAACCTTCTGGGCCCAGGTGATTCTTCTGCCTCAGCCTTCCAAGTAGCTGGAACTACAGGAGTGCGCTCCTGTACCTAGCTCATTTTTTATTTATTGTAGAGACAAGGTTTCATCAAATTGTCCAGGCTGGTCTCAAATCCCTGGGCTCAGACAATCTTCTCACCTTGGCCTCCCAAAGTGCTGGGTTTGCAGGCTGAGCCACTGCACCTGGCCATTTCACAAGAAATTTAATGTTTGTTGTTTTAATTTAAATTCCAACATTTTCATGATGACAGCTCTGATGGCCATTTCATAGGAATTTGAAAATAGTTTTGATCAGTGGAGTAGGCACTGACCACAGTCCATAACATCTGTAAGTGAGCATTTTGTTGGTGACCACAGTGTTACTCAGCAATGAGGTATGTAACACTTCTTGTAGGGTAAGTTTATGAACTTAATTGTCCTATATTGTGTATGTTTATATTAAATTTTATCTATATTATATGGTTCTTATCATCTGTCTTCATCAGAAAAGACAGATTCAGGAGCAACAAGCTCTTACATAGAGACAAAAGGATGAGTTTCTTCTTTTCTTCTCTCTAGTGCCCTCCCTTGCCATAAACACTGGCAATTCCTGCTACAGCAATTAAAATAGGGCCCCACAGATCTCCCTCCCCAACAAAAACCAAGCAGAGCAGGCCAGGTGACCACCTGTGTGAATTCAACTTTCTTTTTTTTTTGAGTTGAAGTCTCACCCTGTCACCCAGGCTGGAGTGCAATGACATGCTCATGACCACCGCAGGCTCAACTTGCTGGTCTCCTGCAATTCTTCTACCTCAGCCTTTCAAGTAACTGGAACTACAGGTTTGGGCTACCACATCTGGCTGAAACTTTCACGAACATCTGGCAGCCTTTGTGCTTGACTCTGGCTTCACATTAGAATCATGTGGGGGCAGTTCATTAAAACAACATTAATGCTTTCACAAAGAATAACAGACAGCCATCAAGAAAGCAGGGAGACAGTCCACAGAATGGGAAAAAATATTTGCCTACTGTATATCTGACAATGGCCTAACATCTAGGATCTAAAAGGAATGCAAACACATCAAATGGAAAAAAAAAAAAACAGTCCCTTTAAAAAGTGGGCAAAAGACATGAATAGACACTTCTAAAAAGAAGATATACGGGTAGCCAACAGACACATGGAAAAGTATCAGCCTCACTCATCATCAGAGAAATGCAAATCAAAACCACATTGAGATATCACATAACTCCAGTAAGAATGGCCATCCTTAATAAACAACAGAGGCTGATGAGGTTGTAGAGAAAAAGGAGCACTTCTACACTGCTGGTGGGAAAGCATACTAGTGCAACCTCTTTGGAAGACTGGCAGTTTCTGAAAAAACTAGAAATTGACCTTCCATATGACCCGGCAATTCACCTTTTGGGAATATACTTGGATTGGAAGAACTAAAATCATTCTACAAAAAAGATACCTGGACACATAATTTATTGCAGTTCTATTCACAATAGCCAAAAAAAAAAAAAAAAAAATTGAACCAACCATGTTGCCCACCAAAGCTGAACTGGATAAAAAAATGTGATACATCTTCACGATGGAATACTATGCAGTCATAAAGAAAAACAAACATGGATTTCACAGCAACTTGGATCTGGAGTCAATCATACTCAGTGATCGATCACAGAAACAAAGAAGAGTACTGTATGTTCTCACTCATAAACAGACTTTGAACTATTAAAATACTATAAGAAAGCATTTGGCAGTAATGGGACCTGCCGGGGGAGGAGGGGTGTGATTGGTAGTTGAGGGAAACTGCTAGGGGAGGGAAGGGCACACCTCATCCACAAGGGCACCTGCATAACCAATGTTTGTATACCTAACCCTAAATTGTACTCCACATCTTTATAATAATAATAAAAAAAGACCAACAGACCATGTGCAGAAATGACACAATTGATGATGTTTCTTCTAACTTGCCACGTGGCCCTATTTAGAAGACTGGGCTGAAAACCACTTAGGAAAGACTGGCCTCTTAAGCTTCAATTTCCTCATGAGTCTATTAATATTTTGATCTCATTCTAGGAAAATGGAAGCCTGCAGGTTTTAAGAGGTTCCTGAATGGGCTCTTAAAACAGGTCTCCTGAAAATGCTGGACCCACAATCAGCAACACTTGGCCAGAGAAAGTAGGCCTGGCATACAGCATCCCTCACGTTGAACACTCCTATCACAAAACAGTTTTTTCTTCTTTTATCTGCTCTTGAGCTTGGTAAATTGTGAGCACCAGCCCTGGTGAGACACGAGGAGCAGCCACCAAACACTGTGATCTCCTCGATCAGTGTTGTGGGGAGACATTTCAGGGTGAGGTGAGACCTGGGGAAGCTCAGGAGGTGGGCCCAGGAAGGGCTAGGACAGGGAGTGAGCCCTCAGCAGGATTCTGATCTCTGTGTCCCTGGGGTGTTTCCAGATTTGAATTTCCTAAGCCTGCCCGAGACACTTGACTCCCAGAGTTTGTACAATTTTATTATTTAAAGCCACTTACTTCCTTGTCTATTTTATGATATACGATAAACAATTTCAATGAAAACCCTACATAGAGGGGACTGGGCAAAGCCACCAGCGTGGATGGGTCGGGATAGGTCGCAGGGCCCAGAGTTGATCGGCTAGCCCTCTCCACACAGCCCTGCTCTCCAAGTGTTCCGGACCCAGAAGTGTCACGGGGAGGATGCGACCCACCTGTGGGTCTTGTGGGGGAGGAACTGTGGTCCTGGCCCCCAACCCTCTCTCTGACCCAAGGGAACACAGAGGCTCCATCACAGGGTTAAGGGGCAATTTCCTCCTCATTATGGCTGTGGAAATAAATACATTTCCACAAGAAACTGTGGTTGATGAGTTGGTGAATCTCACAGATCTTTGTTTTTTGTTTGTTTGTCTGTTTGTTTGGAGTTGAAGTCTCACTCTGTTACCCAGACTGGAGTGCAGTGGCCACTCCTGGCCTCCGCAACCTCAACCTGCTGGGCTCCAGTGATCCTTCCACCTCAGCCTTCCAAGTAGCTAGAACTACAGGAGCGCACTACCACACCTGGCTAATTTTTTTGATTTATTGTAGAGATGAGGTCTTGGCAAGTTGCCCAGGCAAGTCTCAACCCCACAAGCTCAGGCAATTCACTCACTTTGGCCTCCCAAAGCATGGGATTACAGGCTGAGCCACCAAGCCCAGTCTCTCACAGGTCTTTGAAAACATCCATGACTTTTTTGGAAGAGTGAAGAATTTGGACACGAGGTATATGTTCAATATTCTGTGATGCGGGTATTAGAGTTTAATGCGAAATTTTATGAGTAAAACTTGTCAACTACTAGAAGTGTTCACATATGACTAATTGCAGAATGATTTGTCATCAGGGAAGGCACTGACATTTTTATTGTTTGAAAGTAATACACACCTTTGCTTTTTTCTGATGAGGTATGTCATGGAAGTGTTTTACAATTTCCTGTTGTTCATACACATGAGCACTGAGTCTGGATGATTTTGCACTGGGTGTTTTCTCATCTGAAACTGAGTGGGCAACGCCTCTGGGTCCCCTCCCACTGTGGGAGTTTTTCTGTCCTCTCAATAAATCCTGCTTTCTAAAAAAAAAGGAAGAAGAAGAAGGAGAGGGGAGGGGAGGTAGGCAGAAGGATCATGGCCACTGCATTCCCGTGTGGGCGACTGAGTGAGACTCCAACTCAAGAAAAAAAGAAAGAAAGAAAGAAAAAGAAACTGAGTAAACTTTAACTGGGCCCCAAGATTCCGATCCAAAGTCAGTCGTGGTCCTGCAAAAGGAAGTCTTGGAGACCCAAATTGTTCTTCCAGGTGAGCTCCCCTGCAGGTACACCCATCTGTTTATACCAGTCATAGAAGGAGCCCGTGATAGTGAGAAAAGCTGCCAAGCCTGGGATGCTGTGGGTCTGCTGGGAGATGTGGGCAGAAGTGGGTAGAAATAAAGGATGTGGTGCTCTTTCTGAAAGTGGGATTGCTATGGCGCTGGGGCTGTTTCCAGACATTGTCACATAAAATAAATTTGAGTTTGGATTAAAATAACTGATAAATAAGTATTGCAGAAGTGTGGAAACTCACTATAGGATTTTCTTTTTTTTGAGTTGGAGTCTCACTCTGTCACACAGACTGGAGTGCAGTGGCCGCTCCCGGCCACTGCAGCCTTGACCTGCTGGGCCCCAGCGATCCTTCCGCCTCAGCCTTCTGAGTAGCCGGAATTACAGGCATGCACCACCACGCCGGGCTGATTTTTTAATTTATTGTAGAGATGAGGTCTCGCGGCCCAGGAGGGTCTCGAACCTGCGGGCTCAGGCAATCCACTCACCACAGCCTCCCAAAGGCGCGGGATTACAGGCTGAGCCACCAAGCCCAGCTCACTATAGGATTTTCTAGCATCTCAAAGCTTAGGCATAAATGGGCTTTCATATGTGGGGAGAAAAAAAACGGTGAGAAAGGGTGGAAGGGGGAGGACAGGTTGGAGGATGGCACCAGCAGATCCCAGGTCACAGAATGTCTCACTCTGAAGTCAGTGTGTTCTTTGGTGGGACATAAAGAGGGATGTGTGTTGGCTCAGGTTGAGGGTGGGTTAGAGTTAAGGGATATGGGAGAAGGAGGAAAACTTAAGCAAAGCTTGGTT
>NW_007028774.1:0-847 GCF_000164805.1 Carlito syrichta | reverse complement strand
GAAAGTAAAAGAAGACAAAAGAGGCTAAGGAAAATGGGGTGGAATAGTCGATGAAGTGACAAACTTAGCTTCTCTCAACGTTTATTGGAGAGATATGGAAGATATTCCAATTATATTTTAGGCTCAAATTTGTCGTTGTTTAAAAAATAAACCAAAACCCTAATGCAACAATTGATTCAGACAAGGCTAGTTGAAAAGTTGTAGGAGAACAGGCTGTTGGCATAATCTCAAGAAATCACTCCACAAATTATTAATTACAAAGAAAAAATGTACCTTTTCGGTGGAGACTTCTGGTGGTCACGACCTTAATCATTTTATCAAAATTATCATCACTAATAATATAGCATTCTGATGTTATGTGCCTCCTGATGTAATGCGGTAAGTATACCTATGTAGTATTATTCCTAAAAACATTCGACCTGAATCTGATCATGAGACAATAATAGGGAAAAAAAGTCGTTTTATAAAGCATTCTGCAAAAATCAAAACCAAAAACTAATTGGAACTCTTTTAAAAAGTTAATGATAAAACAAAACAAATGGAAACAAGGATGTTAATGATAAAACAAAACAAATGGAAACAAGGATGGATATAAAAGAAACTTTTGAGATATTTTTGAGAAATTTGAATATTGATTGACTATTAGATGAATTAATGCTAATTTTTTAGTTATGATAATGGTATTGTAGTTGGGTAAGAGAATGTCCGGATGCTGAGTTATTTAGGAATGAAATGTCCTGATATCTGCAACTTAAGAAAATTCAATCAGCAAAAAAAATAATAATAATAATAAAAAATATACAGGGAGAGAAATAAAGTGAAAATGGAAACATATTAACCACTGGTG
>NW_007028773.1:141450-192186 GCF_000164805.1 Carlito syrichta | reverse complement strand
GGCTCTGGCAATCCTTCCGCCTCAGCCTTCCAAGTAGCTGGAACTACAGGCGCGTGCTACCATGCCTGGCTAATTTTTGATTTATTGTAGAGATGAGGTCTTGCCAAGTTGCCCGGGCGGGTCTCGAACCCCCAGGGCTCAGGCAATCCACTCACCTCAGCCTCCCAAAGGCTGGGATTACAGGCTAAGCCACCGAGCCCGGCTAACCTTTGCTTTCTGACAGCAGCCAAACCAGAGCAAAACCATGTCCCTTGAGCTCTCCTCTGAATCACAATCCCAAATTCTATAACAAACTCCTTCGATAACTCCTCTGCTGAGACATCTCAAGTTTCTCCATTTTGTTTTGTCTCCCTTGTTGCAAAGACCTAACTGTATTATTTTCTACTATATGTTCCTACATAATAAAGTACCACAAATGTAGATGCTTAGAAACAACACAAATTTATTATTTCACGTTTTTTCATGGGTTGGAAGTCAGGGCTTGGGTAGCTGGGTCCTCTCCTCAGGCTCTCACAAGGCTGAAATTAAGGTGTTAAATGGGGCTATGTTCTCATCTGAAGCATGGGGTTCCTTTCCAATCTAATTTAGGTTGTTGGCAGAATACAGTTCCTTATCAGTGTAGGACTAAAAACTTGTCTTCTTACTGACTATTGGTCAGAGGTTGCTTTCTGCTTTCCACCCCCAGGTCTTAGCCTCATAAGCCCCCTCCACTGGCAATTCGCAACTTGCTGTTTGCTTTCTTCCAAGATGTCAAGAAGATGATCTCTCTGAGGCTTCATGTTCTTTTAAGAGCTCACCTAGTTAGGTCAGATCCACCCTAGATAACCTACCTTTCGACTGTAGTAGCCTACTCACAGGAATTATAATCCAATGTACTCACTGGTTCCATTTAGACTCAAGAGGAGGGGATTACATAATACATGCTCACCAAGAGTCAAGAATCTTGAGGGTCATCTGCCTACCACATCAAATAACCTAACTTTGTTTGACTGTGTTCCTGGTGGTCTTTGGCTGAAAGCCACCAACATTTTTCAACTCTCATTTTCTTCCAAAAAGAGCCTAAGACTTGTACATGGTCAGACTACATCAAGTCAGTTCACAGCATCAGGATGGGAAACCACTGGGGCAGACTTGCCAAGAGACTTGTCTGAGCCCCACCCAAACGGTCTGGGTGAATCACTCCCCCCTTTCAATGGCAAAGACTTTCATAAGCCTCTCCCACTAAAGGCAGGTAGATCTTATGCCCAGAGGAATAAAAAGAAGTCAATTACCTGATGTAAATTATGTGTTCAATCATCTCTCCAGCAATTTGAACTACTTGTTAAATAGCTTCTTACCAAATTTTAACAACTTTACCTATTTACTAAAATTTTAATTAAATTAAATTTTTAAAAATTTATTCTTGCATCTATTCAATAAATTTTAGTATATTCCACTAATGATAGAACGATAACGAGCACTTCTCCCTTTCTATCAGAAGCAAAGAATACTTGCCAAGTGAGCAAACAAAAGGTATTACCATTATCTGTCATTTTGAGCACCTCCTGCCCCAGGAGTCCAATTTAAATTATTCCTTTGAAAGAACATGGCAGTGAACCTGGAATTTACACCCAATTGAAATGTCTCTATGAATGACAACAGGTTGATTCGCCCCCTGAGGAGGAGTCCTTACAAACGCCAATTATCCTTCAATTTATGTGAATTTTCCAGTTATCTTTTTTTAGGCTTTTACTCAAATTAACAGAATCCTTCATTCACTCATTTATTCAATAAATTTTGAGCACCAAGTGTATGCCAAATGCTCACTAGGAAGATACAGCAGTAGACCATAAAAACGTCCTTTGTGGAAATTTCAATATAGCAGGGACACAGATATTCAACAATAATCCAAAAATGAATACATCATTACAAACTCTGGTGACTAGTAGGAAGGAAAAGCATACAAGGAAGATAAAACCCTATGGTGATAATAGTTATGTTAACTGGACATTTTCTCTTTTCTCTTAACTCTACAAAGAATTATTAGGAAGGTATTCTAATCTAGAATTAGAACTCATTATTCACCTTCCTAGGAAACATGAAGGGCAATTAGGAATACACCTACCTATCCAAGGGACAAGGGATCCATTTATTCCTCCAGGGATTAAAAAACAGATTAGCTGGTGACCATCACCTCCCACTCACCTCGTTGTAACTGGAGAAACTAGTGTCCTACCACTCCAAGATTTCTTTTCTTTTTTTTTTTTTTGAGTTGAAGTCTCACTCTGTCGCCCAGACTGGAGTGCAGTGGCCGCTCCCGGCCACCGCAGCCTCGACCTGCTGGGCTGGCTTTCCGCCTCAGCCTTCCGAGTAGCCGAAACTACAGGCACGCGCTACCACACCAGGCTGATTTTTTTATTTATTGTAGAGATGAGGTCTCGCCGCCCAGGCGGGTCTCAAACCCGCGGGCTCAGGCAATCCACTCACCTCAGCCTCCCAAAGGTGCGGGATTATAGGCTGAGTCACCGAGCCCAGCTCACTCCAAGATTACTAACTCCTGCTATTAGTAACTGCATCAAGCTTTGTTACAAAGTCAACTAAATGAGAAATGATTTCCACCCCTTCTGAACAAAAAAGTAAAGAAATCTACTTTGGATGTACTTAGTGCCCATTACAATTGTGTATGAAAATCAGGAATACCTCATGTTTAAATATTTACCAAACATGGATAAATCTTAGGTCTGAAATAGAACAGTGTAATTCACTTCAGTTTAGTTATTCTAAAATAAGGATTCTCTATTATAATTACCCAGGTAAAGTCAGTTACTCTCTAAAACCTTTCTTGATTTCCCCAGGCACAGTTATTAATAGCTACGTCCTCTGTACTCCCACAGGACTTCTATTACAGTTCATTTTTGCACTGTACCATAAATATCTTGAGGTTTTAAAATTATTTTTCTGCCTCTTTTACTCAACAAAAGCCCTTGAAGAAAGCAACTTGGCCTTATTCATTTGTGTACCCTTAGTATCTAGCAGAATGTCAAATTTACAATAATAAAAATCAATAAAAGTTTGAAAGAATGAACAAAAGGTATTGCACAAATTGAATCTCATCAGCCAGGCATGGTGGCTCAAGCCTGTAATCCCAGCACTTAGAGAGGCTGAGGCGGGAGGATCTCTTGAGCCCAGGAGTTTGAGAACAGCCTAAGCAACATAGCAAAACCTTGTCTCTACAAAAAATAAAAAAAAAAATAGCCGGTTGATAATGCATACCTGTAGTCCCAGCTACTCAAGAAACTAAGGTGGAAGGATCACCAGAGCTCAGGCTATGGAGGCTGTAGTGAACCATGATCACACCAATATACTCCAGCCTGGGCAAGACAGTGAAACCCTACTAAAAAAAAAAAAAAAAAAAAAAAGGAATCTTTTTATAACGGAGGAGGGTGACATTTGACTTTTGACTTGGGCCCTGAATGAGGAGATTGCCATGTAAAATCTGGCCGGGGCCAGGCACGCTGGCTCACACCTGTAATCCCAGCACTTTGGGAGGCCAAGGTGGGAGGATTGTTAGAGCCCAGGCATTCAAAGCCAGCCTGGGCAACTTGAAGAGACCTCATCTCTACAATAAATAAATAAAATTAACCAGGCATGGTGGCGTATGCCTGGTAGTTTCAGCTACTTCGAAGGCCAAATAATGTGTCACCTTGTAGGTCAGGATAAGAAGCTGGAGAGTGTACTATATGCAGTAGAATTCATTTGAAGCAGGAGAATTACATAACATTTTTCTATTCTTAAAAGATCACTCTGGCTATTGGGGGTTTAGAGAATGGATTATAAAGGAGCTTGCTTGAGACTAGGGAAACCTTAGGAGACCACGGCAGAAGTCCAGTCAAGAGATGTTGGTGGCTAGTTTGAGAGCAATAGTGGTTGAAATGGACAGAACTAGATGAACTTAAGATATCTATTGGAAGTAAAGGCAAGAGGACTTGGTAAGTTGAATATGGGCAGGACTGGTATTCAGCTGGTATGACCCTAGAGAGCCCTCCCGGTTGTCCAAACACTGAAATATTTCTATACCTGTTGGAAAACCGCACTGTCAAGAGCCCCCAAGTGATGCCCCATAGCAACACCTCAATACCCCAGATTCCTCTAAAACCAAGAAAAAAAAATCAATGCCTGGCATGGCAGAGACCTCCTCCCCCCCAAAAGTTCTATTGTCTGACTCTGTTCTGACTGGCCACATGCTGTACTGTTAGCCAAAGATCACAACTGGATTTAGAGCATAAGAGAGAAATGGGGAATTTCTAGACTTTTGGCTTAAACTGTTGAATGCATGGTGTTGTATTTCCTGACAAGTGGAGGAATTGGAGAGGAGCAAGTTTGGTAGGAGTAAAATAATAATTCTATTAAATTTCCTACTTCTTAGACATCCTAATGGAAAAGGATAAAAAGGCCTAATAGACCAAATGAGGTTCCTTGTCACTACCTACACCAGCAAACTTCAATGCAACAAAACTCTAGAACAATCAAACTTCGAAATAACCTTGAGGATCATTTTGTTGCAAATAAATCTATAATGATCTTGATTTAATTAAGACTAAGAAGTACCTTCAAGGCCTTTATAAATCCAAGTTCTTATAATCCATTTGGCTGGCTACATTAGGCTGAATAATGGCCACACAAAGATGTGAGATCCTAATCCTAGTACCTGTAAACATGACCTCATCTGAAAAAAAAAGTCTCTACAAATGTGATTACAGATGATGAAACTGATCTTTCAAAGAAGTTGAGCAGTGGAGAAAGAGATGAATAGACGGAGCACAAACAACTTTTAGGGTAGTGAAATTATTCTGTACAATACCATAACAGTAGATATAGGTCATTATACATTTGCCTAAACCCACAGAATGTGCAACACTAAGAGTCAATTCTGATGAAAAGTATGGGCCTTGGGTGTTAATGGCCTTACCGATGTAGGTTCATCAATTATAACAAATGTATCACTCTGGTGAGAGATGTGATCATGGAAGAAACTATGCATGTGTAAGAGGGGCCGGAAGCACATGGGAAATCTCTTTTTTTTTTTTTTTTTGAGTTGGAGTCTCACTCTGTCACCCAGACTGGAGTACAGTGGCCGCTCCCGGCCACCGCAGCCTCGACCTGCTGGGCTCTGGCGATCCTTCCGCCTCAGCCTTCCAAGTACCTAGAATACAGGCACGCGCTACCACACCCGGCTAATTTTTTCATTTATTGTAAAGATGAGGTTTCACCAAGTTGCCCAAGCGGGTCTTGAACCCATGGGCTCAGGCAATCCACTCACCTCAGCCTCCCAAGGCGTGGGATTTCAGGCTGAGCCACCAAGCCCGGCTGGGAAATCTTATTATCTTACTCTTGGTTTTGCTGTGACCCTAAAACTGCTCTATAAATACATAGTCTTCTTTTAAAAGAAGACGAAAAATTGAGCAACTTACTCAAGACCACATAGCTATTGAATATTGGAGCTAAATTTCAAAAACAGATGTCAGAAATGGAAACCTGTGCCTTTTATTTTCTCACTGTGCCACAACAATTAAGGCATGTACCCAAATGACAAGGATACAAGATAAATGGGAATAACTTTGTTGTTCTAGAAATCAATGGATAAATGATCTTAGAGGTCAAAGAATTTAAAAAGCATCGAGGAAAAGAACTATTGTGTGTCTGGCATGTACTGGGTATTTACCTTGCATATCCACAGCATAAACTTTTTTTGCTTTATTGTGGTACACACAAGTAATATGAGACCCATTTGCTCAATAAATTTTCAAGTGTACAAAACAGTATTGTTGACTGTATAGGCACAATGTTGTCCAGCAGATCTCTAGAACTGGAGAGAATGTACATTCCAAGGGAGAAAACAGAAAGTTCTAGAAAAAAGCAGGACATGTTCATAAAGCAACTGTTGGTGAATTTGGAGCAGCAAGAGCGCAACAGGAAACAACAAAAGGTAGAAAGCCTTGAAGGTCACGGTCAAGTACTTGGCCCTTGTTCAGTGAGCCCTAGGGGCTCTTGGCATGGAGTCTAGAGCTGAACTTTAGGAAATGTATGGTGTAAAGAATGAATGGGAAGAATGGAGGGAGAAACCAGGGTTAAGGGAACCAGGTGGGAGGCTCCTGAAATAACCTAAGGAGTGCATGTAAGACTCTTCTGAGGCAGAGGAAGGGGGATTCACATTGTGAGATAAAAATAGACACCATTTTTCAAAAAAGGCATTAAAGAAAGGAAAAACTACAGCTCAAAATAAATAGTTTTCTTTTGGAACAGGGGTAGCAATGGGCCTAGGATGTTTTCATTTAAACCTATATTTGTTAGATGGCAAGTGCTAGCAGTTGGCCAGTAGTAAATTGCCCCCTTATCTTTAGACATAGGCCATTTCACTCCTCTACCCAGAGTCTGAATAATAGATGTTCTGTTCTTCCAAAGAAAACAATGTCTTTGAAAGAGGTGGAAATAACAGAAACAGAAAGATTTGTTTTTTATGGACAAAGTTTCATACGCTATATCAGAACTCATCTATTTCTTTCCCAGTTGACCCAACAACACAACTACCTGACCTTGGAAAGTCATTTTCTTCCTCTTTTCAGCACAATTTTAAAAATCGAAGAGCTCTTAGAATTGAAGAGACAAACCTAGGAATGAGGTTTGCAGCAAAGAAAGAGTAATCGATCTGCTCAAGAGTTCTGATAAGACTAAATGGCGAAGTCTCTGGATTATGCAGTGATGGGGAAGGGAATTAATTTATTGGTGCCTGTTACTCCTCAATACTCAGCTTGATGTTGTGGATTTAACAATGAACAAGACAATCCCCGCCCTCAGGGCGTTCACAGACCTATGAAAAAACTATTTGAATTTCAAAAAGGGAAACTTCAAAACACATTTGGTGGGATGAAAACTCAGGCAATCTCATGATTTTCTGATCACGTTCTGATCAAAAGTCTAATGGCCACTTAAAGCTGCAAACACAGTATAAATTCAGTGATTGAAAAGTCGAGTCTTGTGTAATAATACTCAAAGCTGCCAAAACATTTGAAATTAAGACTTTCTCCTCCTTCCCAGGGAGGGTCTCACAGGAAGAGCAGGCACTGGAGGAAGGGAGAAGAAATATGCTCCCCTCCCCCAGCTGGTCAACTGCAGTTCCTGATCCCCTCAAGGTTGAGGTAGGGCAGAATCAGATAGGAATTAGTGGTAGGAAAGAAAGGGGAGGGTGGCAGAAAAGGTCTTACCTGAATGGGTCTATCATAAGCAGGTTTAGCCCTGGGGACAGGAAGATGTTAAAGCTCTTTTCTAGGGCACTTCGCTGGTGGGCACTTCACTTCCCACAGGCCTTTCCCTTGGCCAGGTAAAAGGTCACTGGTCTAGTATCACTCACTATCTCCTCTGCCTCTGGGAATCCAGAAATGCAACTTTGGCTTGCCCTCTTTTGAGGCGTATGTCTCCACCTTGATAACTCTGTGGGATAGGATACGAGATGACCTCACCCAGGGCTACCAGATAAACTATTCTGTCTTTGTCTGGACAAAATCTGGGCCCGAAGGTAGGGATAGGTTTTATCCTCTGGGTGGAGTAAGGGCATGGGGTAGTGGTCAGGCAACAAATCTGTGTATTCCCCTAACTGCTCTCTGAATGGTTCCTTTGAAACTTCTCTTCCTTTACCTCTGACAAGGTAAGGGGGGAGACTCTCCTCTCAATTCTCCTCCTTGGGTGAGAAAGGAGTCACAACACATCCAAAACTCCTTGCAAACAAACCCACAAATTTTGCCCTAAATCCCCATTCTCTCAAACCTGTTTTATCCTTGATATTGTGGAGGTTTGGCGAACTGTGGATTTCAACTTAACTTTTCTGGAATTTCTGCATGAGGCCTAGAATCTCCTATAGAATATATGTTGCTGCATCAGCTGAAACCTCCAAAATAACATCCTGTTTAGTTTTTAGTGACCAAATAGGAAATAAGTTACAGAAGTTATTAATAGCTAGGTAAGTGCTTGATCTCCAGTGCAAAACCCTTGTAAGAGAACAAAGAATACAAATGAGGCCCAAAGCCTCCTGCTTCCCATTCATTGAGTCTCTGAATCTTCCATTTCCCCAAGCCAAGCGTGGGATGCTATCATTACAACTCAAGGAAAGACCAATGGGAAGCAGCACCTCGTGACTACCAGAGGAAGAAGAGCATATCAAACCACTAAAAAAGAGTACATTTGACCCCAAATCAAGTGCTGAGTAATTCAGGTCTCTTAGTATGGAGTGAGAGCAAGAACAAGATCAGGCTGTCATCTGGGAGAAAAGAAAGCTGATTAGGGATGACCAAGTCTTCTCCATCATAGTAAAGCAGGATTCCAGTCCTGTAACCAATGCTTGAAGCAGGAAGTAAAAGAGAAAGAGGCAGAAGAGCCCAACTTGCATAGACTGAAGAAGTAAAAAGAAAGAGGATGAGAAGTAAAAGAGAAATAAGTTTCTGCCACTGAGTAAACCAGAGCTTCCTAACAGGCCAAGTTGTGTGCCATGAACAGACTGCAGGTGTGCCACAAGACTGTCAATCCATAAATATCTGAGGCTTCCAGAAACCCTGGATTGGTCAACTCTGGTCATGAACAGGCTTATTTGCCGCCCTTCAAGGGGTGATGCAAGATGAGTGGATCAGTCTGTACACTCCAGGCAGGCAGGAGTGTAATTAGCTTCACTGAGCACTAATGACTCAGCTCGACATCCTGAGCAGAGCCAAGGGGGAGCCATTCCATCCAGACAGTCACACCAGCAACTAACTGTGGAGCCTGGACTGCTCATCATGGACAAGTGGCCCATGGGGTGTCTGGAGGAATTTGTGTTGCTGGTGCTCGAGGCCCACGGTTCACAGCCCAAGGTGCCACCTGTCTGTGTTGAAAGAGGAGAGGAAGGAGGTCGAGCTCCTGGTCGTGGCCCGCCCATATACTTGGGATTTCTGCACATTTGTAATTGATGTGCCTTTGAGTGGCACTCAAGGTATCTGCATGGTGACTACTCTAATGATATGTGAGATTTCTGCAAGTGAGAACCATATTATTATTTTGAAGTACCAGATATGAAAAAGTTAATTAGATTTGAGAAACATCTGCATTATCTAAGAAATTACAATAGTAAATTTGTAATAAAAGAATGGGCCGACATAGTCCTAAATAGGATTTCAACTCTTATGAATTATGGAATAGTTTGGTTTAAATACTTTTTCATGACCTCCTTGACAGAGTGAGACTCCAACTCAAAATATATAAATAAATGCTTTTTAATGACCTCCTCATGCAAAGTTTCTTGTTGATGGTGAATATCCAAAATTTGAAGAGATCGGTATTAAAATTTTTGGTCAGAAATTGAGTGTAGCCATTTCAAGCATCAAACTTGGTATTTAAAAAGTTATATTTCTAAAAGCAAATTATTTCTCTCATTTAAAAATTTGACAATACTGCATTTAGCCATCCTATGCAAATGTAACGTCTAATACCTTTCTCAACTTTTTATGTTCCTTGTAATTATAAGATGTAAAAAAATTTTTTTTTCACCTTTTCCCATACAGATGCCCAAGAACCCCTTCAGTTTACCTCCAATGTGTTGTAAAAATAGTAACATTTACTAGCACAAATAAATATTACTTAAATATTAAGTAAGAAAAATAAACACTACCATCTTCTGTCATGACTGCATGACACAGCAAGAATCCTCTACATTCAAGGGCATAGTCTGATGGCCTGCCCATATATTTGGGATTTCTACCCATTTGTCCCTAGTGTTTCTTTCAGTGACATTCAAGGCATCTGCATGGTGACTTTAGGTAAGGGTCCTTCCAACATTCTTTGAGTTGGTGAGGAAACTTAGAGGGAAATGTTCTCATGAGAAATTGGCTTCAACATACATATCTTAAAGTCTTCATGCTTTATCAAGAATATGTCCCTTGTATATAGTGTGCCAAGGACACTGCTCCATAAGAAGTTTGATTCTCAACTGTGGATCTCAGTCTTCAAAATTTTGTCGTGAACCTTCTCTCCTCTTGGGAGGAGAGCTCACAGCTACCTCATTCTTGAGACCCTTCTTCCCATGGGAGGACCTAAAACAGACTGGCCCTGTGTTTGATCTTATCAAGTCATGTTTTCTTTTCTTTTTTTCTTTTTTGTGGATATTAAAATATCACGTTTTTAAATTCACCTTGTATATAAGAGGAAAATACAAGAAAATATGAATGTGTCAAGACATTATATTTAAAGCGCAAACTGTCAGTTTCTTTGAAGATGAATGCATATAATGCCAGCTTTTCAACCACCTGAGAATCAGAAAATTCACAAGGACATGATTCCCTGTCCTAAGAACTATGGCTATCCATTGGTTTATCAAGTTCTGAGTCTTCATTTAGCATGAAATGGCAATTTTCTTGATATCTATAAATTAAATAAAATCTACATAGCAGTCTGTTCTTGTGTCAAATCTTTCAGTGCCTCTATACGTCTATAAAAACAGCATTTAAAGTTTGTAAGAAATAGAATGCTTGTCTTTTGTTTTGTTTTTTGAGTTGGAGTCTCACTGTCGCCCAGACTGGAGTGCAGTGGCCGCTCCCGGCCACTGCAGCCTCAACCTGCTGGCCTCCGGCGATCCTTCTGCCTCAGTCTTCCAAGTAGCTGAAACTACAGGCGCATACTATCACACCCGGCTAATTTTTTTGATTTATTGTAGAGATGAGGTCTCGCCTGCCCAGGCGGGTCTCGAACCCGCGGGTTCAGGCAATCCACTCACCTCAGCCTCCCAAAGGCGCGGGATTATAGGCTGAGCCACGGAGCCCGGCTATCTTTTTTATTTTTTTTGAGTTGGAGTCTCATTCCATTGCCCAGGCTGGAGTGCGGTGGCACGCTCACGGTCACCCCAGTGTTGACCTGCTGGGCTCTGGCGATCCTTCCGCCTCAGCCTTCCAAGTAGCCAGAACGACAGGTGTGCTACCACACCAGGCTAATTTTATTTTATTTATTGTAGACATGAGGGCTTATCAAGTTGTCTGGGCTGGTCTCAAACCCGTGGACTCAGGTAATCCCCTCACTTTGATCTCCCAAAGTGCTGGGATTACAGGCTGAGCCAATGAACCCGGCCAAATGTTCGTCTTTTACTAAGCACACACTTTGCTTCTTTAACTCAAAGTTCTGGAAATGCAATTAAGTTCAAAGTCATGTTTTCTTATTTGGTCACTTGACCATTTTTAAAAAACCAAAGATAGGTAATCTAATTGTAGCATATTCTTTGGGTATTTTCACTATTTTCATCATTTTGTCTTCAAGAATGTTTTCTTCTACTCACTCTTAGAAAGTTGCATGTGGATCTAATTGATTTCTTTAATGTATTACTTATTTGTAATATTTTATCTTTTTTTCTCCTAATCCTGCACCATTGTGGAATGGAAAAATTAGATTCAGAGATTTTCAGAAAGGCATCACGAAGCCCAAACTTCACCTGCACACAATTTATTTATATAGTAAATCCTCACATGTATTTCACAACGCTAAAGAAAAAAAGAAAATTCCCTATATTCTCTCTCTCTCTCTCTCTCGCTCTCTCTCTCTCTCTCTCTCTCTCTCTCTCACACACACACACACACACACACACACACACACACACACACACACACACACACACACAGGCATCACAAAAGGGAGGCAGGTCAGAGAAACACACCGTGCTGTTCAGTAAGGCCCAGTCCTCAAGACGCCTTGCTGAGTCTCTCTTATGCTATCATTCATTGTTCACCCACTTTGTGGTGATACACGTACATGCTATTGTCAGTCCTGGCAACAACCCTGCAGTATAGTATTCGTGGGTCAATTTACAGAGAAGGACACTGAGGCTCATAGCAACATAGCAGTTGTCCAAAGACACATTGCCAGTGAGCGGGTGAGTATGTCAGAAGTTACAACAAGATTTGTTTGATTTTAAACCTGTGCTCTTTCTATTCTGCCAGAGTATTTCAAACTTTAATGTGTCTAGGAATTATCTTGTGTCTTAAAATACAGGTTCCAACTTACCAAGTCTGAGGTGGAGCTGGAGATTTTGCATTTGAACAGGCTGCTAGGTGAGGTTGATACAGTTCCTCCCAAGACCACACCAGAGTTAAAATGTGCACATGCCCTGCTCCAGGCCCCTCTGGGTACATGGGCATCAGGGAGGCAGCCCAGATAGAACTGTTGAGGTTATCATTTACAGCTGATTTCTCCTTCTCTCACTGACTGGCTTTGATCAGGGTTCCAATGGATGGCTAGCAAGAGCTAATTACAATCCCAACTAATTCACTGTGTCAGTTGTTATTCATTAACAAATTATGTTTCTGACAAACTGCTCTAGTGTGGTACCCTAAGTACTGTAATTAAAATCTTAGAAAGTTGCATGTGGGCCTAATTGATTTCCTTAATGTATTACTCAGACTAAACATTCCATTATTTTGTGTCTTGATGTTTATGAAGGGGCGGAACTGCTGCTGCCACCCAGGCAGCAGATAGATTCATCTCTGAGTTAATAGGGGAGTTTTCCTGCTCTTGGGTCCTACTCACTTCCCCAGCAGCACTGCCCAAGCGTTCAAATGACAGTGGTGTTTCTCTCCACCAGAAATATTCACACAAAAAGGGATGGAGGCCAGGCGCGGTGGCTCATGCCTGGGATCCCAACACTTTGGAAGACCAAGGCAAGAGGATTGCTTGAGCCCAGGGGTTCGAGAACAGCCTGGGAAACTTGACAAGACCTTGTCTCTACAATAAAAAACATTAGTTGGGCGTGGTGGCACGAGTCTGTGGTTCCAGCTACCTGGAAAGCTGAGGCTGAAGAATCACCTAAGCCCTGCAGGTCAAGGTTGTAGTGGCCATTTCTGGGCCACTGCACTCCAGCCTGGGCAACAGAGTGAGACTCTAACTCAAAAAGAAAAAGAAAAAGAAAGAAAGAAGGGCAATTTGACTTGTGTCTATAATCTGCATTTCCTTTTTGGGTCTCTAATCTTTAGAAGTTGAAAATAACCCCTTAATGTACAAATAAAGAAATGAAGAGTTGCTTCCCCAGGCTGTCATGGTCCCATGTCCTATATCTCCTCCTTTAGCATTGAGCACCACAGGGCAGGTTAGGAGAAGGAGCTGGAGACAGTGTCTAAATATCTATGCCTCATCTAAAGTCGTGTGTGATGCAGACAAGTCCAAGCATATTTGGCACATGTGGAATGCTGTGAACAGCCAATATGTATATGTCAGTCCACTGAATTAGACTACATTTATTCACTCATTCATGAATTCAACAGCCTCTTAACGAGCACCTAGCATGGGCCAGGCCCAAAGCTAAGTTTAATAAACAAACAAACAAAAATACCAAATAAGCACAAACAGTTACCTATTATACACCAGGCACTGTTCTAAGTACTTTCATTCTTGCCTGTCTCCTATGAAGGAGGTATTCTTATTATCCCAATTTTACAAACGAGAAATCTGAGGCAAAGGGAATGTAAGGAACTTGCTTTGCATCACACAGCCAGGATTCAGGTCCAAACAGTCTGGCTTGGAGTCCTTGCTCAAACCACTATGCCATACTTCATACATAATAATAATACCTAATGAGGAACCAGATGCAGTGGTTCATACCTGTAATCCCAGTACTTTGGGAGGCCAGGACAAGAGGATTGCCTGAGCCCAGGGGTTCGAGACCAGCCTGGACAACTTGGCAAGACCTCCTCTCTGCGATAAATCAAAAAATTAGCTGGGTGTGGTTCCAATCGCTTGGAAGGTTGAGGTGGAAGGATCACTTGAACCCAGCAGGTTGAGGCTACAATAGCTGTGAGTGTGCCACTGCACTCCTGCATGGGCAACAGAGTGAGACTCCAACTAAAAAAAAAAATAGTGAGAATAGTCCTCATGAGTAACTGTATACTCATCAAAAACCTAATAAGGTAGGTGCTTTATCTCCATTTCACAATTGAGAAAACTGAGGCATAAAGAGGTTGCTTAACTGCCCCAAAGTCTCAAGGCTTGTAAGTGGCAGAGTCAGGATTGGAGCCCAGGGCCAGAGCCTATAATCTTTTTTTTTTTTTTTTGAGTCGGAGTCTCACTCTGTCACCCAGACTGTAGTGCAGTGACATGCTCCCAGTCACTGCAGCCTTGACCTGCTGGACTCAGACGATCTTTCCACCTCAGCCTTCCAAGTAGCCAGAACTACAGGTGCATGCTACCATGCCCGATTTATTTTTTTTATTTATTGTAGAGACGAGGTCTCACCAAGTTTCCCAGGCTGATCTCGAACTCCTGAGCTAAGGCAATCCTCTCACCTCCACCTCCCAAAGTGCTGGGATTACAGGCTCGAGCCACCGGTCCCAGCCAGAGCCTATAATCTTCATCTCCACACATCTTTTGTAGAACTAGCAGAACTCTGAGAAATCATACAGGGATTAGGGGCCAGCATAGTCCAACCAATTTAAATAACCAAACTCTAGATATCCTTGCCCTAGGTATTCAGTGGAAGAAACTAAGACCCAGGTAGAGAGTGCAGAGATAGGAAGGGAAGCTGTGGACCATCCTCTGCCTTGAATTAGAACACCTCTTGCATAGCTGCCCATCTCTAAGGCCACTTCCTGTGCCCTCTGCCCTACTCACCCTCGCTCACTCAGACACAACAAGGGTGGGCCACACATGTCCAAGGATAAACCTAACAGACTTGTTCTACATTGATGATGCGCTGTACACTGTGTGTCGAAGAAACTAAAGTGTACTTAATTTTGGAATATGATTTCCATTTCTCATGAAGACATACATCAAAAAACTGCAAATTATGGGAGGCAAATATTTTTCATGTTTTCCTAATCCTGAAAAAAAGATGTCAGTCATGAGATCTTTTGGAGCAATTAGACTTTTTTTTTTTTTTTTTGCTGGAACAATAGACAGGACTTGTAAAATAGGTTGTTTCTCAGGCTGCACCAGTGTTTTAAATGAGTCTCCCATTTATCAGTTGGCTGCCCTAAGTATGACGTGCCTCATTAGTGTGTTCAAACCCTTTCCTGGGTTCTGATATCACAACTTTACATGACCCAATGCCATTACCCTCCTAATGGAGCCTCCTGGGTCCCTGGTTCACAGGCTTCCTCAACCCAAACTGCACTGTATGAGGAGATTAAAAAAAACCTGGAATTGTCTTTTGGAGGGGTGGGCCCCTTGTCGGACAGGCTTTCCCCACTAGACAAGTGTTCTAGGAACCCATCAACATGGGTATACCAGCTGACGTTGTTCTGAGAGTCTGCATTTAGCTTCGGTGAATTTTTTTTTTTTTTTTTGGGAGATTCTTCCAACACATTTGTCCATTTCATGATGGGTGATTTACAAGCATACCTGCCCATACCACACTGAGTGTTCAGCAATCTTGATAAAAAACTGCATGACCCCATGCTCCATCTTCCCTACTTACTCAATCTCACCCCCAGTGACTTTTTTTGTTTCCCGGAATGAAAAAAAAGTCCTCAAAGGAAAACGTTTTGCCCATGTGGAAGAGGTGAAACAAAAAATAGCAGAAACACTAAAAGATATTAAAATTGATGAGTTCAAACACTGTTTTGAACAGTGGAAAAAGTGCCTCAATAGGTGTATCGAATCAACAGAGAGAACTTTGAAGGTGACTGAAGTTTAAACTCGTAAGAATAGGCACACAATTTTTATAAATCCGGGTCTTGGGGATCCCCCTTTATGTGCTTAAGTGCCCTTGCATCCACCCCAGCCAGGCCCCCAGAGCACTTTACTCCTGGATTTCTGCCCCAGCATCACAAATTCCCTTGCTTCTGGTTTCTGGGGATGATCTGGTTTCTGGGGATGATGACCGTGAGCCATCTCTGGTGAACTCCTTCTTTTAGCTGTCTGTCTCCACTCATGGTTAAGCGCATTTTCCTCCCAGCTGAGCCAACTGTGTATCCTTTCATTGAAACGTCCCACTGGTAGAACAAACTGGCTTTACGTTCATCACTTTTAATATATGATATTCTTAAACTGCTTTTTAAATGCACATATGTGTGGTGTTAGCAGTCAACACCACATATTTTTATTCATATTACTAAGCAAAAACTGGATCTGAGTTTAAGTTCAAAGAATCGAGTAAATATATTCATCCTAGCAAATTCCATTGTCAGTTCTTATGCAGGACCTTGTAGCATTGATGATTGGGTTATAAAAATGTTGTTGGAAGTTAAAAGGCCCTTCTGGGGTAGTGTTCCCTTTCAATAAGAGAGTTCTTAAAAACACTTGAAAAAACTGGGTAACTTGGTTACATACGACAGACTGTTTGTCTCTATATAAGCCACGATTTGTGAGTAAAGAAGTCACGCAATAATCAGAGAATCTTCAACCATTCTCTCCAATTTATTCGATATAAAAAAAATCTGAGCTGGGCATATGGCTTATACCTATAATCTAGTAATGTGGGAGGCCGAGATGGGAGAATAGTTTGAGCACAGGAGTTCGAGACCAGCTTGGGCAACATAGCGAGTCCCAATTTCTACCCAAAAAAGGTTAAATCTTAGCCAGTTGTGTTGGAATTCACATGAAGTCCCAGCTACTCATGAGGCTGAGGAAGGAGGATAGTTTAAGTCTAGAAGGTTGAGGCTACGGTGAGCTGTGATCATGCCACTGCACTCTAGTCTGGATGACAGAGTGAGACCCCTACTCAAAAATAAAATAAAATAAAAATCTGACTGAGAGTACGTGTTAAAAATATAGACTATTTGTGAGGCATGATGCTGGTACCTAGTCAAGATAGGATTGTTCTTCTTTCTGAAACTGCCATTGGGATGTTGCTTGCAGTTTTTGGTTTGGGGAGGATGAGAAATCTTTGAAATTGATTTCTTTTGTGTTTGGAAAATTACCAGGATTGGTCCTATAGTTACATAAATATAAAACAAGTATCCAGCCCATTATCCTTGGCAGTAGCTGTGAAGTCACCATAAATCTGAATGCTGATATCGCAGATTAAGATGCCAAGCACTTTGCCCAGTGATGTAAGTGGGTATCTTTAGCCAGAACCATGCCCTTGAAGAGGGAGAGAAATGTTTTGTCCAAGTGTGAATCTAGAGCAGGACTACTGATATTTAAATAGTACTTGAAGATTAAATGACACCAACCTTATGAAATATATTTGAACTATTTGAGTGTTTCCAATCTTTTTGATACCCAGTTTTTTAAAAAGGCATTTTAAAAGATATTTTAAGGGATACAATATCAATAAGGGTACCTAATCTCAAACCAGGCAAAGTGGGAATCAAACGGAGGCTCAAACTTTACCTGTACAATGACCAGTTGTATACCTAATCCTGAATTGTACCCCACATCTTAAATAAAATAAAATAAGATAATAAAAATAAATAAGTATATATTCTTTTTAAGAAAACAGGATTTATTGAGAGAACAGAAAAACTCCCACAGTGGGAGGAGACCCGTAGGGGTTACCCTTTAAATTTTTATTTTTATTTATTTATTTTTTTTTTGAGTTGGAGTCTCACTCTGTCGCCCAGACTGGAGTGCAGTGGCCGCTCCCAGCCACCGCAGCCTCGACCTGCTGGGGCTCCGGCGTTCCTTCCTCCTCAGCCTTCCAAGTAGCCGGAATTACAGGCGCGTGCTACCACACCCGGCTGATTTTTTAATTTATTGTAGAGATGAGGTCTCACTGCCCAGGAGGGTCTCGAACCCGCGGGCTCAGGCAATCCACTCACCTCAGCCTCCCAAAAGCGCGGGATTACAGGCTGAGCCACCGAGCCCGGCTACCCTTTAATTTTTAAAAAATATATTTTATGAGAAATAATTTGGCAACTGGGAAAAAAATTTTAATTACAAATATATATATAAAGATATTTTATATTTTGCATAATATTCCAGTAAATACATGCCACAAATATATAACATTAATAAAAGTTTCATGAAGCAATATTTATCTTTATTATATGTAATGCTCTCTGATATGTCTATATATTCTATTTTATTGTTTTTAATGTTGGCCATGTCCCATTGAATTGACATTATGACCTGTTAATGGGTCATAATTTGTAGTTTGAGAAACACTGAACTACTATTCTTGCTTTATCTGGGTCCAGTGATCAACCCCATCTTATGAGGGGAGAGGTAGGAAATGAACAGGAGAACCTTCTCCAATCTGTAGTGTCCAAGAGATTCAGGGCCTTAGACTTTGAAGTTGGAGGACCTATAATGAAGACAGTAATTTATTATAAGACATTCCTGGCCGAGCACAGTGGCTCACACCTGTAATACCAGTATTTTGGGAGGCTGAGGCAGGAGGATTGCTTGAGCCCAAGAGTTTGAGACCAACCGGGACAACATAGAGACCTCATTCCTACAAAAAAAAAAAAATGTAGAAAGTTAACCAGGCTCACACATCTGTAATCCCAGCTACTTGGGAGGCTGAGGTGGAAGGATGGCCTGAGCTCAGGAAGTTGAGGCTGTGGTAAGCCAAGATGGTACCAATGCACTCCAGCCTGGATGACAGAGTGAGATCCCACCTCAAAACAAAAACCAAAAAAACACTTCAACATAGACAGTGAAATACGATATACTTGCCAGTTAGTTTCAACTGTACCTGGAGGAGCAGCCAGGGGTGGCCAGCTGACACCCTCATCTGGAGTCCCCCACCAGTGCTTCTGTCTACATCTCAATCAATAGTCAAAGTTCACTAAATTACACACTGAATGCCCAAAGTTTTGATTGTAAAAAAGTATTGTCCTATTGATTAGTCTAACAGATTTCAAAAACTGGCTTTTAGCAGTTAAATTAAAAGAATTCCTAATATGTGGACTGGCTAAGATGTCCCCACCATCAACATGATCAGAGTATTAGAATTCAGAAAACTCAGTAACCCTTTACCCTGGGTGACTTGATTGCTAAAAGGTTCTATGTGTAGTCATCAATGTGTAGCCATCAATATGGAATCGCCTTGATGTCTGTTGTTGACTGTAAGGGTGACAAAATCTTGCCTCTGCAATCTTGGCTTTCGTCTCCAGTGAACAGAAGTTCATGCAAGGTGTTTATCAGAGCAGCCAAAAGTCCAGACAGAAGCTATGACTTCATCAGGCTTCCAGAACAAATCGAGTGAGCTGTTCTGTGCTTGCTTGCTAGTAAACGTGTATTTAACAAACGTCTGTATGGTAGAATTTTGTCTGCGACTTGCGTTCATTATAACCTGGTAACAAGGTTGTGTGGAAGAAGCAAACTGTCACTCAGCTCAGACTTCAAGTGACTAGTGTTATCTTAAGTAAAAAATAAAAAATACCCTAAGAACTGTGTTTACCAAGTTGGTTAAAGTCAGTTCATAGGCCCCTTCACCACTTGCCAATTTGTGTAGAGAGCGAGTGATGCCAGAGAAGCAGGTCACTTAATATGTGGACTGGCTCAGCATGCCCAATACGACAGATATGTGGAACATCTGAGCAGTCCCCTGACTCCCAGAATTCAATTGGCAAGAAAAACTCAGCAGAGGAAGGGTTTTCAAAGGATGTGTACTGAGATTTGTTTTACTTTAGATCATAAAATAAAATATGACCTTATTTGGTAGTTAGAGGCTAATGAGGCCTGGAAATCCATAGATCACATTTGAAATCACAGTTTACAATGAGAAGGATTTTTTTTTTCCATTTGACTCGGAGTTTCACTCTGTCTGTCACCCCGGCTGGAGTGCAGTGGTGCACTCACAGCCACCACAACCTCGACTTGCTGGGCTCAGGTGATCCTTTCTGCCTGCCTCAGCCTTTCAAGTATCTGGAACTACAGATGTGTGCCACTATGCCCAGCTAAGTTTTTGATTTATTGTAGAGACAAATCCATGTTGCCCAGGCTAGTCTCGAACCCATGGACTCAGGCAATCCTCTCGCCTCCACCTCCCGAGGGATTACAGGCATGAGCCACCGTGCCCGGCCCAACAAGAAGGATTTTACTGACATGGCTATTTATTTATTTATTTATTTATTTATTTATTTATATTATTTTAAAAGCACTCCCCTGGCATGAAGTTCCCCTGTATTTAAACACTAGTGTTTTCGTTATTAAGTAAAACTTCTCAGGGTAATATTGTGAAAGAAAAGATGGAAGGAGATGGTGCAAGCCTAAGATGCACCCATTGCAGCATTTCACACCTTTCTGATGAGTCAAAGAAAGGAACAGTCCATAATGGAATAACCACTGAGGATGAGCCAGATGCAGTTTGTGGCTACTTGGGAAGAAGGTAGTGGCAAAGACTTGAAAAGTGTCCAGGAGAGATGAAGTTGGGAGGAAGGGTTTGGGATCCATCTTGCCTATCACTCTCTGGCCCAGCTCCATGAACAAGGTCTGATCCCTCTGGGCTGGAAACCAACTCAAAAGGAGACATGAGGATGTTGCTCCCAGTGCCTTGGACCTAAGAAATTAAGTTCATTCAAAAAGGGAGAAGAGCCGGGCTCGGTGGCTCAGCCTGTAATCACGCGACTTTGGGAGGCTGAGGTGAGTGGATTGCCTGAGCCCGCGGGCTCGAGATGCGCCTGGGCAACTTGGCAAGACCTCATCTCTACAATAAATAAAAAATCAGCCGGGTGTGGTAGCACACACCTGTAGTTCCAGCTACTTGGAAGGCTGAGGCGGAAGGATTGCCGGAGTCCAGCAGGTCGAGGCTGCGGTGGCCAGGAGCAGCCACTGCACTCCAGTCTGGGTGACAGAGTGAGGCTCCAACTCAAAAAAAGCCCAAAAAAACAAAAAAGGGGAGAAGAAACCTTTCTTCACTGCTGTGTGGATCCAACACAGAGAAGAATCAAAGGAGTGCAGAGCCACTTAGAAGCTAGAGACTCCGGGTCTGCCTCTTGGGTATCACTTGGAGAATGGAGAGTTGGCACAGACATCTGTGTTGTCATCCAAGGCCCTAGCATCAGTGACAGTACTGAGGCATGACCGCCGTGAAACTTTCCAAGGGCTGAACATTGGACCGTATATCCCAGAGAGGAAGAACTTAAGATTAGTGTGTGTAGTTACTCCTGTAGTTTGGGGCAAGAGTCAAAAAATTTGGGGTCGTTACTCTTATTGTGCCTCCATTGTACCTATACATGCAGGTAAAACTTGAGGAAACAAATTAAATTGGGATTTCTCATTGGAATTATGGTGATTTGAGATTTTTCCTCAAAAGTAAAGCCTAAGACAAGGGCTTGTGTGCAAGTAGTTTATCTGGGAAACAATCCAGGAAGGAGGGAACAGCATTATATGAGTACATTATCAAGTTGGTCACTGCTGTATGACTAGGACTTACCCCACTATGACTTTCTAAGAGGCCATGTGGAATATGCCTCATTTATCCATCATTTATCCACCAGCTCTCATTTCTCATTAGAAAAGAGATGCCCTGTTGGACTTTAACTCCCCTGCCCTTTCAGGTTGCTCATGCCTGAGTGGATTTCCACAGCCATCTCACAGCACAGCACTCGAGAAGTCCCAGGGCAGAAAGATGTGATGCAGATGAAGTGAGGCACTGTCAGAATATATTTGTGCAAAAATAGTTGCCACAGCAGTGGCTGAAGTCAAATGTGAACTGAAAAGCTACGAGATGTGAAGTGGTACACATAAGGTGTCTGACAGTACATCGCTTGCTCTGCTCAGATCCACTCCTGCCCTACATTCAGTTCCATTCATCAGAGAGCCTTCAAGGTATGGCCAGCCATAGAGGACTTAATACAGAAGGCTTTATGGAAAAAGCTGTAGTCCCTATTGCTGCAGCTGTTTGGAGGGGTTTGATGCTATCAAACTGCTGTCAGGTGCCTGGTTGGTCTCCTCAAGTGATGGCGCCATGGAGAAGATTACCCATCTCAGAGGGGCAGGTTGAGCCCCTCAGCTTTAATGAGAGGCAGCCTCTGACAATGCACCCATGAATAACCTCCATCCTTGTAGCATGACCAGTCTATATAGACTCATTGCATAGCACTGAAGCGGCTGGGGACATAGGCTAGCTGAAGACTGCAGGATAGGTGATCCTGTCTACTCAGCTGACAAGAGCCTCCTCCAGATATCTGTTCTCCAGTGGGCATTACCATGAGACACAAAAAGTCAATGCTTTTTTGGTCTACTTCCATGGGTCCATGTACAAGCCTTCTACCCAAAATTCTCACTTCTTTCAAACTTGTTCCTTCTAGGACTTTGATTAAGCAGCCAAACCATGCGCCACTGCCCAAGACTCGTATATTGCCACTTCAGGCCATTTCATCTTCCATGTGAAGTGACCACCAACTGCATTGTTCACAGCTTTGCCTACTCTTCCTTTGCCACTGTCTTTAGGACCATGTCTTTCTGGGCCATGCCTGAGTGCTATATCCCCCGACCTTATGATCCTGAGTGTCTGATACATCCAAATCATGATGGGAAGAACCTATTGCAAAATGATTTGATGTCCTAAGGCCAGGTACTCATTCTCTATTAAGACTCTGAACATGCCCAGAGGTGCTCTTCAAATGGAAAAAATTTCTCTCCCCCAGAAGGTATATCCTTGCCCCAAAACCATAGTGGTGTGTACTTCAACTCTCTTGTTGGAGTTTTCCAGAAAATCCACATACCATCTTTATCTACAACAGATTCCTCTAGCACCATTAGACCCGTTGGTTTCTAGCCAGTCTGGATCTGCCTCGAAGCTGTCTCTTGCTCTGGGCTCCACCCATAACTGGCAGCATTCACAAGTGCAGCCTCCAAATCCAAAGCAGCTCACTGAGTACAGTGACTCTTTCTTAGTGGCATGACAGCACAAGTGCAGCTACTAGATGCTTACCTCAAAGGGAATGTCCTGGGAAGTCCCAGACCACTGAGCTTCTAAAATATTCATTGATAGGGCCAGCCCCTTAATCTCTGTGGGGTTTGTCTTCTGCCCTCTGGCATATGTCTTACTAGAACATCCAGGTCCAATTAGCGTGATGTCACTAGTGTAGAAGATCAGCATAATGTGAAATGCTATAATGAGCAAGTTCTTGAAGGCTACATTATGATAGCAACAGGAAAGATAATATATCTCTATGTCGAGGTAGCAAATGTATGCTCTTGTCCTTCTCATATAAACGTGAACTTACTTTTGAGCCTTGTGAATAATGGGTATTAAAGATAACGCATTTGCCAGATTAATAACCACATGCCTTGGTACCAGAGGCTGGCTTGATCTTTCCAGCAAAACCTCCACATCCCTCCACAACAGTTTTGATTGGGACCATCATCTGCCATGATCCAAAGGCTTTTATAGAAGCCATAAAGGTAAATCAAATGGAAATAGGATGAGAACCACCATCCTTACACCCCTGAAGTCTTTAATGATGACACTAGCCTCTGTACTTCCTCCTGGGATGTGGTATTGATTCTGAATTATTATCTTGGTCAGAGAAAGATCTGTGAGTGGGTTTCCTCAGTTTCAGGGTCTTCTACTTGGTCCTTTCTTCCATAATGGCACAACACAGAATATGCCTTAGTAGTGTTTACTCAAGGAATGAGAGAAAGCACTTGTCCACCAGCTTCCATCTCCCCATTGGTCAGGGTTGCCCCTTGAGCTTCAATCCCTCAAACCTTCCAAATTTTCCCTGCAAGAAAGTCAAGTATCCACTGTGTCAGGGATGTTTCAGGAGATAAGAAGACCATGTAGCTAAAAGGGAGCACTATCAAAATATACCTGCATAAAACCTAATCGTCACAGCTGTGATTAGAGTAAAAGGTGAACCAAGAAAATGTGAGTTGGTATACACAAGGTGTCCGATATAGTGGTACCCTGCCCATCTTTGCTAATTACTAATTAACCACCATCTCCCCCATCCCATCTAATTCATTACTAATTAATTGCTACCTCTGGAGTAGCACACCATTGGTTTACCCAACTCCTAACTTCGTGATGCCATCAAGTAAAGACAAGGCCTTCCACCAACTCTCTTGGTCCTTAGCATTTTCACATAGCTCCCCAAGTGATAAAGGAAAGGACTGAAACTTCTCTGATGGAGCATTAGAGTTCCTGGAATGGGTGTCTTCATTCTATCAGAATTTTTCCTTGAAAAAGAAACCCAGCCAATTTCATGTGAACCACAGAAAGCATAGAATACTATTAGCTCCCTTGAGAAGCATTAGATAAGGCAGGATCCTGAAAGATATAGTGTAGAAGCTAGCCACCATAAATGTTTAAAATGTTAAAAGTAAAAAGCTAGTACTTTTATAAGCTAAAATAGGTCTATGGCAGGCAGCCTACTGTTGAAGCAAAGTCCCTTTCCTTCACAGGCTACTTGAGGGAAATCCCCTGGCAACTGAGTTGAGTTGAGGTCCTAGGATAAGCAATTAGGTGAGCAATAAAGTCCATGACAGAAGCTACTTGATTCTGAAAACTAAGACTAGGGAAGGAGTAGTGCCAGACCCTGAAGAGAAAGCTCAGGAGTTGTGGCTGGACCAACTTCAGCAAGGTTGCCATGCCAGTTCTCTGAACAACACAGAGAAGAGGAAGTTAGAATATCTGCAGGAAGAGACTCCGTTAGGTAAAAATGATAATCCTTGTACTCAGAGGGATTTACAGTTTATGAAACACTGGGCTCAAGGGTTTCCTTTGTTTTGATCTCAGCAACAGGGGTGCAGAGGCCCTGCCCTGCAGCCTCCCCTTCTGAAACCTCAACCTTTAAATATGCTCTTCCTTTTTCAGACCTGAACACTGGAAGAGGTAGGAAATTACCACTAGGCTTCTAAATTTGTCCAAAACAAATGGTCATGGCTGTTGTAGGCCTAAAGTCTTCAATCCCTAGATTAGAAAATTCACACATTGTCCCTGTTTTTGCATATCTGCCTTTTCTAAATTTTCGGTGGTGAATGTTATTTAGACAGTCCTTGCTTTGCACAGTCCTGTGTGCACAAATTTTAGTTACCATGGTTTAAATAACACCAGTCCCCCGGCAGCACAGTTCAAATTTCAGTTACCCTGGTATATTAACTGTAAGACTTCACTACTTGCTCTTGAGTACACAAACCACTATATAAATAACAGATGCATACTGTGATCAGTAGACAACCACGTCCCTTCTTTCACAGTATGTCCAGGCTCAGTCACTGCACATCTATTATTCAGTTCACTCACAAACAGCAAACCAAGTGCTTGGGCTGTCCCTTGCCTCCCAGTGATAAACCCACATGACGGTTTACAAAAACGAGTAATCAAAAGAGGCAAGTGGCCAAAACTAAAGGCAGCAAAGAAGTGAAAAGCGGCAACACTGGGAGTGAAACTTGAACCAAATGTAAATGGAGTGATGGTAGAAATAGCTGACAGTGGGACTGCAGATCCTGTCTATATCCACAGCTGGAGAAGTTTAAGGAGGGTGAACTTACCAACACCAGTAAGAATGTGATTGTGGGCCAAGCCTCGGTGGCTCAGCCTGTAATCCCAGCACTTTGGGAGGCCGAGGCGAGTAGATTGCCTGAATGGTTTGAGACCTGCCCGGGCAACTTGGAGAGACCTTGTCTCTACAATAAATAAAATAATTAGTCAGGCATGGTAGCACATGCTTGTAGTTTGGGAAGGATGGCCAGAGCCCAGCAGGTCAACACTGGGGTGGCCGTGAGTGTGCCACTGCACTCCAGCCTAGGCAACAGAGTGAGACTCCAACTCAAGGAAAAAAAAAAAAAGAATGTGATTGTGACAAAAGGATCGGGATGCTCCAGAGGAAGTGACATTGGCAAAACAACAACAAAAAAAAACCTTCACACTGAAGAAACTTCCGAGATAGTTCATGACATTGAAAGCATGAAGGCAGCTAACCTTAAACTTAGAGAAGATACGACAGTTCACCAAGGCATAGAAAAAGCTACTCACTTCTTATCATAAGTTGTACGTTAAGACAGTAAGTACCATTCAAACTATTTGGTAAGTTTTTCCCAAAGAAATAAAACACTTCAATTCTCAATATTTCTTTTTAAATTTCTACTTTAAATTACAGGGTACTAAATAAATGTTTTACTATTTTTTATTGCCTTGTATATTTATAATGGAGAGTATAAGTTTTTAATGTTTTGGCAAAAATGTTCAAAGATGACAGAAAAATTTTAATTTTTCCTATTGATTATTAACATCTTTTTGCAGTTTCCACTTGCACGGTCATTTTTATAGTTCCATACTACTGGCTAAAGTGAGGATGGCATGAGATTAAAGAGGTGTGTTTAATACATTTTTTTTTTTGAGTGAGAGTCTCACTCTGTCGCCCAGGCTGGAGTGCAGTGGCACACTCTCGGCCACCCCATTGTCAACATGCTGGGCTCCAGTGATCCTTCCGCCTCAGCCTTCCAAGTAGCCAGAGCTATAGGCACGTGTCACCACGCTCGGCTAATTTTTTTATTTATTGTAAAGACGAGGTCTCCCCAAGTTGCCTGGGCTGGTCTCGAACGCTTGAGCTCAGACAATTCACTCGCCTCTGCCTCCTACAGTCCTGGGATTACAAGCTGAGCCACCGAGCCCAGCCAAAACATGTTTTTGTTTTTGTTTTTTTTTGAGTTGGAGTCTCACTTTATTGCCCAGACTGGAGTGCAATGGCCGCTCCCGGCCACTGCAGCCTCTACCTGCTGGGCTTCAGTGATCCTTCTGCCTCAACCTTCCAGGTAGCTGGAACTACAGGCGCGTGCTACCACGACCAGCTAATTTTTGATTTATTGTAGAGATGAGGTCTCGCCAAGTTGCCCAGTTGGGTCTCGAACCTGCAGGCTCAGGCAATCCACTCACCTCAGCCTCCCAAAGACATGGGATTACAGGCTGAGCCATGGAGCCCAGCTTGCAGTTTTTGGGTTTTTTTTGAGTTGGAGTCTCACTATGTTGCCCAGACTGGAGTTCAGTGGCCGCTCCTGGCCACCGCAGCCTCGACCTGCTGGGCTCCGGTGATCCTTCCGCCTCAGCCTTCCAAGTAGCCAGAATTACAGGCATGCACTACCATGCCCAGCTGATTTTTTGATTTATTGTAGAGATGAGGTCTCACTGTCCAGGTGGGTCTCAAACCTGCGGGCTCAGGCAATCCACTCACTTCAGCCTCCCAAAGGCGCAGGATTACAGGCTGAGCCACTGAGCCCGGCTAGCAGTTTATTTTTAATAGATCTTCATCCTGGTGTTTTCCAGGACCTCAAAGCTTTCATGAAAAAATAAATGTATTAAATATCTCCTATGTGTGAGAATCTGTAATAGATTTTGGGAATTCAGAAATGACGCAAATACTTAACTTTCAGTCTAGTATCTTGTAAAATGTGGTGCTTCTACTAATGCTTGGGAGATTTTATTCTTTTCGAGATTTTTTTTTTAGATTTTCCTTGTATTCTACAAGCCAACTATTCATCGACTGCACTTTTGAAGGGATGATATGTTGACATTTCCATAGTAAAGTACAGTTCTTTTAGTAAAAAATATTTTTAATCCAAGTTATCATCACATGTCAGTCATAACATTTGTTTTAATTCCCAAATTACTTGATAGCCCCTGTAAATAGTTTGGTATATAAACAATAAAGTAATCCTTATTAGTAATTAGGTATATTTACATTTACAATTTTCTCTAAGTTTATCTCTCTCTCTCTCTCTCTCTCTCTCTCTCTCTCTCCCCCCACCCACATGTACATATACATGGAAAAAATTATATTCTTTCTTCCAAGAAAAATGAGATCATTCTGTAGACAGGTGTCCGAAACTTACTTATTCACCTCTCCAAATCACATTGATATCTAACTCATGGCAGGGCACAGTGGTTCACACCTATAATCTCAGCAGTTTGGGAGGCCCAGACAGAAGAATCACATGAGGCTAGGAGTTCAAGACCAGCCTGGGCAATATGGTGAGACCCTGTCTCTAAATATTTATAGAAATACTAAGTTTAAAAATCTAACTCAGCCGAGCTTGGTGGCTCAGCCTGTAATCCTGCGCCTTTGGGAGGCTGAGGTGAGTGGATTGCCTGAGCCCGCGGGTTCGAGACCCGCCTGGGCAGCGAGACCTCATCTCTACAATAAATCAAAAAATCAGCTGGGCGTGGTAGCGCATGCCTGTAATTCCGGCTACTTGGAAGGCTGAGGTAGAAGGATAGCCGGAGCCCAGCAGGTCGAGGCTGCGGTGGCCAGAAGCGGCCACTGCACTCCAGTCTGGGTGACAGAGTGAGACTCCAACTCAAAAAAAAAATCTAACTCACTATTTTTAATAGCTGCAAAAAATTTCACAGTATGGAAAGACCATAACTTAGTCAATGATCTCACATTATTGAACATTCACATTTAATTTTTTTCTGTGTTTTTTTTTGTCCCTATAAACAAGGCTACAATAAATACCCCAGACTTGTGAGTAGATTTTGTACTGACTCTACAACATCCACTCCTAGATAACTCGTCAAAGCTAAGGATAATTCCATCCCTTTGTTAGTGAGAAATGGACAAATGACCTAATTCTGGCCAATGAATGTGAGGGAAAGGTGATTATAGAGCTTCTGTGATGTGATGTATAAAACTGCTATAAACACTGTGCTCCAGCCCAAAATTTAAAAACCACAATGAAGATGAAGAAACAAAGAGAAAGAGCTAGGGACCTCGATGACATTTTGACACACTGAATTAGCCAACTTTAGAGACTATTCTGCTTTTCTGGGCTTCCTTTCAGATAAGTTATATATTTCTTAATGTTATGCCAACTTAGGTTTTCTATTCATTGTAGCAAAGAACACATCCTAACAGAAATGTCTTATGTATAACTTTATTTTTGTGACAATACATTCCAAAAGAAGGTTTGTCATATTTTTATTGTATTTGAGTCTGACAGATTACAATCCAAAAATATTGTAACGATGTATATTCCACCAGCAATGGTATATGGAAATGTCTATTTCCCTACAGTTTCACAAGAAAGGGAAATTATCAATTATCAAATTGCAGTTCAGTTTCAAGTAACAAATAACTAACTCAAAATAGTTTAATTTAAAAAGCAAATTTAGCCGGGTGCGGTGGCTCAAGCCTGTAATCCCAGCACTTTGGGAAGCAGAGGTGAGAGGATTCCCTGAGCTCAGGGGTTCGAAACTAGCCTGAGCAACATGGCGAGAACGCATCTCTACAATAAATCAAAAAATTAGCTGGGCATGGTGGTGCATGCCTGTGGTTCCAGTTACTTAGAAGGCTGAGGTAGAAGGATCACCTAAGCCCAGAAGATCGAGGCTGCGGTGGCCGTGCACATGCCACTGCACTACAACCTGGGTGACAGAGTAAGACTCCAACTCAAAAAAAGAAAAAATAAAGCAAATTTATTGGCTCACATAATTGAACAGTCCAAAAGTAGATGTGAATTCAAATGGGGCTTGATTCAAGAAGAGAACAGATACTGACTGGTCAGTCCGATTCAGAACTGGGTTATTTGTCCATTTCTCACAGAAAGAATCAGTGCAGGGCAGGAAAATATATATATATTGATATATATTGCACCAAATATTGAAAAAATAGCAATTTTTTCAATATTTCCCTAACCGATGCTGATCAAAGTGGGATTTAAACACAGATTAGATGACCCAAAAATTCTTTTACTACCTTACATCTATATCTTTCACAGCAGCTCCATTTGAAATCCTAAATTAGAACAAGTTAAGAAACAAAAAACTGTCTATCAGTTCTTTGAAGATAACAAAAGATTTAGAAATTTTGCTGGGAAAACTTAGTGATTTGCTAAAATTGCAAAGGCTACACAATATTATGTAACTTCTCAAGAAAAATTAAGGGTTTAATTGTTGCCTTTTTATTGAGGAAGAATTATGAAAAGATGCTGAGCAGCTGGCAGATGAGCAAAGTGACTGGACTAGAGCCAGAGGGAATCTGTTTAGTCACAACAATTATATTTCTCAACAGAAAAGGTACAACACAGGGATGGGTGGGGCAGGTCTATGTTGCTTGTCTACCCTGCATCCTCCTTCAGCTCATGTGGTCCTTATGGCACTGGGAAGGAGATGCCATCCTCCTCCCAACTCAAGAGCTGGCATGTGACCCAGGCTGACCAATCAGTATGCCCCATCCTTGGTCATAGTGAAAGGCTCAAAGATGGGCATGTAGACTGGGTGCAGTGGCTCACACCTATAATCCCAGCACTTTGGAAGGCCGAGGCGAGAGGATTGCCTGAGCCCAGGAGTTCAAGACCAGCCTGGGCAACTTGGAGAGACCTCATTTCTGCAATAAATCAAAAAATTAGCCTTACATGGTGGTGTCTGATTGTGGTTCCAGCCACTTGGAAGACTGAGGCAGGAGGATCACCTGAACCCAGCAAGTCAAGGCTGCGGTGGCTGTGAGTGTGCCACTGTACTAGAGCCTGGGTGACAGAGTAAGACTCTGATTCAAAAAAAGAAAAGAAGATGGGAATGTGATATAAGTAGAACCCATCAGAGTCCCTAGGGCTTTTCTGCCAGAGTACTCAGAACAGAATACCTCTTTTCCATTGGGGCTGAAAATTTTGTATTTTCATGAAGTCAGTTGTACCCCTGAACTTCCAAGTCATGTGAGTCAATAAACTTCCTATTTTGCCTTGGATGCTTTGTTCAGACTGCTGTTTTTTAACAAAAAGTTTTTAACCAAGATACTAGGTCACCCACAAGTCTGTTCTAGCTCCTTCTTCTGAGCCTATTAATATGAGATGACATGTGCAGAAGAAGGATAGTCAGACAACACCTCTAGAGATAGGTGGCATCTTCTCAGGGATTCCATGGTGAGTGTAACGGGAAGAAAGGGGAATGCAGGGCTAGTGTGATTCATAATAAGCCTGGGAAATGCATTCATTGCCCCCATATTCCTTAAATAGGATTCCAGAATTCATAGGTGAGACACAAGTAAGTGATGTAGAACATGTAATGGATAAAGCTATAGTCCTTTTTCCTTTGTTGCATGAGAAATGAAAAGTTGATTCCTATTCACAATCACTCACACAAATCAGACTCTGCACAAAGTGTCAGCTGCTGTGTGATCAGTGAAAACCGTCCCTTTTAAAGAATCCTTCCTAAAACTCATCCAGTTGAACCCACTTATCTATCAGGATATGAGTTGGAAGCGAGGCTGTGATAAACCAGGACTAACTACAGCCAAACGAAAGCCTGTGTGACAGCCTTTGTAACTTGGAGTTTCAAAGAAACAGAAAAAGGTGCTGAACTGGGCTCTGATCCTAAGGTGTTTAGAGTCTGTGGGGAAGGGAATTGACATTAAATTATAAAAAGAATGCCACCATTTGGGAGCTGCTTCTTTGGGCCAGGTACGCTACACATTCCATCCTATTTAATCCTCACAAATATTTTATGAGGCATTTTTAATCCATGAATGTTCACATGGGGAAACTGAGGCTCACAGAAACTAAGGTTTGTCCAGGGTTACATAATTGGTCCATGGAGAATCTAGGAGTCATGCTGAGTTCCAGCTTGTCCAAGGCCTATAGTCTTCCCCAAAGGTAATGTTTTTCTCACAGTGTTATATGGCCATCCACTGTATATTAATAGTTTTGACTTAACACATTCCTTCAGAACTAGACTTCTAGTTGCACCCACAGTTATTACAGTACTGTTTGATCTTCTCTTCTAGAAGGGTGTTCTTCTAGAGGAACTCTTTAACTGCTTTGAAATCCTCTCTTCTAAAATCTCAGTTCAAAAACTCTGAATGTCAGCCTGGACAACACAGCAAGACCTCGTCCCTACAAAAATCAAAAAATTCCAGGCACGGTTATGCATGCCTGTAGTCCCACTTACTCAAGAGGCTGAGACAGAAGGATCACCTGAGCCCAGGAGGTTGAGGCTACGATAAACTGCCCTCCATCTGAAGCCACAGAGCGAGACTCAGCACGCACGCGCGCGCACACACACACACACACACACACACACACACACACACACACACACACAAAGTTGTGAATGTATCAGAAAACAAACAGTTTTTTTATTATTTGCCATTAGCGTAACAGTGCATTATTGTTGCAACTAAGTCAGGTGATGCACTCAATTCTTATTATAGACATTGTCCTGATTATCTGTCTCCTTAGCTGAAATGTTCACATAGTTGTGATGGAATCCATTTTATTAATTTTGAGTAATCACAGATTTCCCCTCTTCTCCAGCCTACCAAGTAGATACTATAATTTCCTGCACAGTTCTCCTCCTTAGGAGACTTGAAAAAAAATAATAGAATGCCTCCAATGATTTGTCCGTGTTTGTGCCTCTATGAATGTGACTCTTCTCAGAGACGAAACCACCTGGGACACAGCTTCTTTAGAGCTGCGCGGTGACACCTGTGAGGAGTGAACACCAGGTAAAGCAACACACCCTCCTGGGAACAGGGCAAGATGGGATGATTCCTGGAGTCAGATCGCCCCTGATGTGTTCCCCACAGTGTTGTCTGGGGGATTACAGGAAATAACATACACGAAAAACTTTTTCTTAGCTGCAAAACACCGTGGTAATGTGAGCTGTTAAACCAGGTGGTGTATTCAGTGGAGATTACCTTTTGCTGGGGGGTAATCATTTCAGTTTATATAACACTTATCACGCCAGGAGCCCCAAATCCTTGTGAATATTATACCGAGAAATGTCACTTAAAATAAAATGCACACACATAAACAGAGTCTAACAAATGGAGGTACCAATTATGATGACAATGACAAAGGTCTTAAATGAGAACATAAACATTTTGACACATCCACTCTCAAGGATGTTGCCACTGCAGTCACAACACCTTCTGAGGGGAAACACCAATTCTCAACATTAATGTTTTCCATCAGAGTTAACTGTTTGGAGTGGGGGAGGAAGAAGAGAGGAACAGAAGGGGAAATATTTTAAAACATAAATTTAAACCAGGCGTGGTGGCTCATACCTGTAATCCCAGCACTTTGGGAGGCAGAGGTGAGAGGATTGCCCAAACCCACAGGCTTGAGATCAGCCTGAGCAACATGGTGAGACCTCATCTCTACAATAAATCAAAAGATTAGCCAGGCTTGGTGGCACATGCCTGTAGTTCCAGTTGCTAGGAAGGTTGAAGCGGAAGGATCATCTGAGCCCACCAGATTGAGGCTGCAGTGGCCGTGAGCATACCACTGTACTTCAGCCTGGGTGACAGAGTGTTACTCTGACTAAAAAAAAACCCAAAAAACTATATATATGATTTTCCAGTACATCAGAAAGCTCCTAGATAACTCCACAACTCTTTCAAGAGTTTCTTTTTGTTTTCCAATGGTAACAGGAGAGAAAATAAGCTGTCATTATCGGGATGATCAAACAGAGAGAAAAGAGAGCAGAGGTAAGTAAAACACCAATTACAGTATTGCCAATCTGTGTGAATTGGGCTCCTTCCAAGCAACAGTGAAAATAGATTTGAGGACATGGGGAAGGGGACTTGGAGGGGGCAGGGAAGAGAGAGCTGCCAAAATACAAGACAGGGAGGCTTAAAGAAATTGCCCCCTGGCACTCTGGCAGCAGTTTAATCAGGCAGAGCCCAGTGCATTCCCATGCACCAATTCCATTGTGTGCGTTCACTTGCAGATTTGGCTTCTGGCTTGCTCTCTTTGTTTGGGTAGCTAGGCATGAAAAAGAATCATCTGCAGACAGAGCTCAACTTAATTCCCAATTCCTCTCTGGAAACTATCTGTTGGCCTCGTGAAATGCTCTGTGTAAAAGGCCATGCTTTGACTGATCAAAAGTGGGATTTCAGTTCCTCCATCAGTGTCTTTGTGAATAGAGCTAAGCCAATTCTTGGAAAGTAACAGAAGAACACTCCACCTCTGGCGTAATTTGCATCACCCCAGCATCTCGCTGTTCTTGCCAATGATAAACAGGAACCACCGATCATTTTTCCTCTCTCCTGGCAAAGGCAATGATGGCCCAGCTGTTTCCTCACTATACAAAGACAGTCACTCCTGTCACTCTAGCCTATAGCAAAAGGTCAGTTCACGTGACTGATTGAACTACCATGTGTCATATGAAGAAACACAAAAGAACTTCACCAGGAGAGGCTCTAAGATTTCTGATCATTTTATCCTTATCCTCACACTTAAATCTAAGCATGGTGCTCAGTAGATACTGAATGAATGCAGGACATGAAATTTAGATAATTATTGCATTGTCTGCTGTTTCCAGAAATCTCCATGCAGGGTAATTTTAATGTCTGCTTTTTCTCCCTTGGGTCAGGGAAGCCACTGTATGATATTATAATTTGCTTTGATTTGATTGTGTACCTACTAGGTTCAGGACACATTTAGGAGTGCTCTGAGAAACGTAATAAAAATTGGCAGAAAGAATGAGTGAATAGACTTCTGGCAAGGAGGAAAGGTTGAACATGCAAGTTTGCTTTTCCTTTCCCAAACCCCTCTAAAATGCCAGTAAAAATTGAAACTAAAATAAAAACATGAACCCACAAAAACAAAGGAAAACAGAAAAGGAAATGACAACAGATGATAGAGAGGGACGAGATTTTGAAAATGGCAACCCAAGGGAGGAAAGGCAAGAGGCTACAGGAGGAATCAACCAAAAGAAGTAAACCAAGAATCCCTAGAAAGTCTCAGGAATTGAGGATGCCAGGTGCCTCTGAAGGGGGATTGAAAGTCTTTGGAGGAGTAAGCAAATTCCCAGGTGTCTTCACCAGCCCTTTATGGCCAGGTAGCCAACTGGCAGCCGTTCCCTACCCTCCCACCACTGAGCAGAACACCAAAGGAGTCCTCCCTGGAGATGTTGACACACAACATTCCAGGCAAGAGAACACCAAGCACAGCCGAGGTACCACAGTTAAACAGGGAAACTGAGTGAAAAATCACATAATGAACAAAAAGTTCGACCCAACTCCACCTCCTACTTTATGTCAATTCTCAGAAATACTGCATTGCCATTCAAGCTTAAAACTGCAGATGGGAGAGAGAAAACTCGTCACAAAAAATGAGGCATAAGAATGTCATCATCAGGCCAGGATCATGGCTCAAGCCTGTAATCCCAGCATTTTGGGAGGCCGAGGCAAGAGGATCGCCTGAGCTCAGGGGTTCGAGATCAGCCTGGGCAACTTGGTGAGCCCGATTAAAAAAAAAAAAAGAATATCACCATCTTCTCAATAGTAACACTTCAGCAGCTTGATCCTCATTTACTCTGATTCATTCCCATCCCTGCATAGCTTCAAATGGTTGATTCTGTGGCTTTGACTTCTTACATAGGTTCCCACAAAATACTGGTGTTTGCCTCTTAAAGTAAGGCATATCTATCAGCCTTTTGTGACCAAAGAAATGGCCTTGGTTCTCATCTTAATGAGATGTTAAGGAACTGCCTTAGCAAAGGAAAAGACCAATGTGGATTGTGCCCCTAGACCCTCTGTTCTTTAGATAGTACCTTACACTCAATTCCCTGTTCTCTTTTTATTATAACTAAATAAGCAACTGTAGCAGCGAATCCCAGATATGTTCCTGATCCCTGCAATGTAGCCAAAGGCTGCTTTCATCACTTTCTTCTCTTTCTGCTGGTGATTGGAGGAGCAATTGGATCATGAACTTGATTTGATAATTAAATAAATGGCTTGGTAACATTTGGAACGGCAGCTTTCCAGATCTGCAATCGCCATGCAACTGCAGACACAAACATGAACCCAGGGTGGAGTCAAGCTCAGGGACCATAGATTTACTATTACCTCACCACTGGAACTTTAGTCTTGATTTCTCTTTCTTGGTTGCATTCAGGAGTTAGATGTCAGCTCCACATCAACTATGTTTTTTTTTTTTTTGAGTTGGAGTCTCACTCTGCCGCCCAGACTGGAGTGCAGTGGCCACTCCCGGCCACCGCAGCCTCGACCTGCTGGGCTCCGGCGATTCTTCCGCCTCAGCCTTGCAAGTAACCAGAATTACAGGCACACGCTACCACGCCCAGCTGATTTTTTGATTTATTGTAGAGATGAGGTCTCGCTGCCCAGGCGGGTCTCGAACCCGTGGGCTCAGGCAATCCACTCACCTCAGCCTCCCAAAGGCGCGGGATTACAGGCTGAGCCACCGAGCCCGGCTCACATCAACTATGTAATAGAGACAAGAAGGTGATGAACCACAGTCTATGAAGCCAGCAGCAAACAGCCAGTATGCCTGACACATCCTACAATCGTGTTGTTACCATTGTCCTTTTTTTCAACTTGGAGTCTCACTCTGCAGCCCAGGCTGGAGGGCAGTGGTACAATCAAGGTTATCATAGCCTTGATCTGCTGGGCTCAGATGATCCTTCCACCTTAACCTCCTGAGTAGCTGGGACTTGTAACAGGTACGTGCCACCACGCGCACCTAATTTTTTTTTTAACCTATTGTACCCAGTTGATCTCGAACTTCTGGGTTCAGGCAATCTTCTCCCAAGTCCTCAACCTATCAAAGTGTTAGGATTACAGGCCCAGCCACAATTGTCACCATGCCCAGCCACAATTGCCCTTTTAGTGGAGGAAAAGGGAAGAGAAAAGGAAGAAGAGAGATCTTTTTTTTTTTTTTTTACAAAGAAAGAATAATCTCATCTTTTTCGACAAGAAATAAAGCAGATGATCACATTTGCTTTCAGCAAACTAATAGAAAAGACAAGTCAATCCTCACAGTCTGCAACAGGAAAATGAAAACTTACTTTTTTTTTATATCCGGCAGAATTTAAGAGAAAAGATTCCAAGGAACTTGAGTGGGTACAGCTCTGTCCTGACTCTGGTTCCTGGACTTTGTGTTTAGACTTGGTCTTTGTGCTTTTCAGTGTTGCTGCTGGCCCCATTTTACTCATGAGGAGGGAATTTGTACATTATCAAGGTTAAAATGCTGAGTGAACCAGAGAAGGTAGTGTTATTAACTGAATGGCAATAAGGAAGAAGAAACATTTGAGGGAAAGAAGATATGTTTGTTTGGGGGCATGGTCAATTTGAAATTCCTTGTGGAACATTCAGATTGAGATTCTTATTAGCACCGAAGATGTCACCAGGTAACCAGAAAACTAGAATCTGAGCTCAGAAGATCAATGAAGTTTAGTCTGGTAGATCTTGAATTTATTTGATTAGAGGATAAAATTAAAGCCATAATCTAGAATCAAGCCATCAAAGGATAAAGTGAAGAATTAAAAAAAAAAATAGAAGACTGTTTTAGCCAAGGTAGAGTTAGATTATGGTAACAAACAACCCCCAAATCTCAGTGACTTAATAAATCAAAGGTTTATTTTGCATCCATTCTTCATGTCAGTAGTTGACTATGAGTTCTGCTTAGCATAATCTCACCTTGGTTTTGGGCTAGTGAGCAGATCATCCACCTGGAGCACTGCTGGTCTCTAGCAGAAGAAAAGGAGGGTCTCATACTGGCAATTAAATGTTCTAGTCCAGGTGTGACAGACATTCTTCCTGCTCATAGCTCAAAGGCCAGGAGTCCTCACATAGCCCCACCCACCCCACCAGGGAGACAGGAAGTATCATTCCACCATGAGTCTGGAAAGAGGATCGTGCATCAGTGAACCCACATTAATGACTACCTCAAGATCAAGGAGACAATTTATAAAATAAGCATGTTGCTTCAGATGCAAGAACTGAGTCAGCATAGAAAGAAAATCCATTAGACATAAGAGAAGGACCAGACTAGGGAGCAGGAGTCGCAGACAACCAGGAGGAAGGAAAGAGGGTGAAGAAAGAAGCACGTGATGAATGCAGATGTTTCTATTAGAAAGGGGCACCGTGCACAGTAAGGCAGAGGGATTTCATGAGAAGGCCAGCTGGCTATCTCACAAGAGGAGCATCAAGATGGCACTCATTTCTTTGATGAATTTCTCAGGGTCATAATCTCTTTGCCTCAGCCTAACCCCAACCCCACCCCACACCTAACATTAATTATAATTATGCACACTAGGGCTGCCTTAGTGTTTTCTTACTTGACATTCTAAATGTCTAATTCCAACCCCCTTGCTCTGAGTTCATTCTTATTAAAGCAAACTTCTGCTTATGGCTTGGCTTTCCTAAAATCTATCTTAAGTAAGAGAAAGTGTTAATTCTGTAGACTTAGAGCATCCCGGACCACATGACAACTCTGCTGCTCATTGGATAAGTTTAAAACTCAGTATTCTGATGTTGTACTTCACTGTGATGATCTTGGTATATATGAGTCTCCCGCTACATGGTTCTGCCTTTGATATGCAGGCAAATGTCAGGCCTATGAGCCTTATGTGTAACATCTGATTTTTCTGTAATGAGCATTTAGATGTAAGGAAAAATCCAATAAAAGCAAAGTTCCTATTGCAGAGAGACAGAGGGAGGAATAAAAAGGAGAACGCCAGAGGGAGATGAGCCGGGTAACAAGGAATTAAGAATTAAATGAAATGGGAAAAAGGGAAGTCATGAGTGGAGATTGCAACTTCAGAAACTTAAAGAGTTTGGTGGCCTTTTTATTTGTGCTGAATTTAAAATAAAACTGAAACTGTTTATAGACGATGAGGTAAATGCAATTTGGTAAAAATTTAAGTTAAGATTATTGAAGATGGAATGAAAATACCAAAACTGAAGCCAAGCATGTATCAGATTCTTCTGTTTCTAAAAATCAACAGGCTGGGAACTGCTAAATAAATTATATTAAACAAGTTGATATATTACAACATTGTATATAATATACATTATAAGAAATTATAACACATATAGAACACAATTCAGTCTTCAGAATGAAATTGTTGGAGAGTACTAAATGGCACAGAAAAAAAGATAGCCTCAATATAATGTTTAGTGGGTAAACTTGCAGGAGTTTTTAAAGTGTGTACATTATTTTACCCACTTCGAAAAATAGAAAAGACTGGAAGATCTCAAGAATGGGTGTGAACGTGGTAGTGTGACTATGGCTGGTTTTTATTTTTATTTTTTATACTTTACTGTGATTTTCAAATATTCTATAATGAACTTAGAGTTATTTTATGATAATGTAAATTACTTTTATAGAGAAACATGCTTCCATTAGCCATTCTGTTTTTCAATTATTTTTGTTAGTTATACTGGAATTAAAAACTCATTAGATACATTGAATGTAACGTTTTTAAATGCTTAGGGTACATATGCTCCCAACTGCTTTTAAAATGAAATTGTAATTAGATGGAATAAGAGAATTGAGACTAGAAAAGCTCTCTGAAGGTAATAGCAAAGACATAAAATACTCTATTTCAAATATTGTGAAATACCATATAGATGGTAATCTTTTGGACATATTTTACAGAATGCAATATATATGAAATAAAACTTGACTTTAGATCCACTTATAGATTTTAATGCAGATAGAATAAGTATCCAAATTTCAAAATGAGCTAAAAGTTTATTTTATATGAAAATAAAGTGACAAGCAAACCAATAATGAGAATAAGATTATAAACATGAAAATAAAATTATAGAAGAAATAGTCCACCTGCCTAGGAGGATATACTATTTTCAAATAGTGGAACCATCCATTATATACTTGTAATTCATGTGTTAATTAGCAATATTCTAAGTATACTTCTAAACGCCATTTGACAATACAGAGAAATGGAGGGTTTACTCCCATTTGATGGATTTGACTTTGTGATGACTGAAGCAAGACTATCTGAGAGTCAGGGAGCAGTGTGAAGCTCAGGAATCAAAGAAGGTAGAGAGGCCGAAGGTAACTTTGCAGAGAGCAGAAGAGCATGTCCACCAGACAAATGTTAAATGAGTGCCATGGCCTGAAGGTTGAGACTAGCTATAGACTGAGATGATTAATTTAATGAGACTCATTGTAGGATCCCACTGAGCAAGCAGGACTCCTAGGATGCAAAGAGAAAACAATTTTATTCTTTACCTCCAACTGGCCAGTTGAATCTTCTTTGGGGCCAGCTTTTCCCCCTATCCACTTCAGACGAAATAAAGGTCTGAGGGTCTTCTGACTCTGATCATCTCAGATAACAGAATGTCCTCTGGTCACTTCAGCCCCAAATCACAGCCTCAGTTTCTAGATCAATATGACCAGAACTATTACAACAAAATTCCAAACTTCACTGCAGGCTTGGATATATTTTAGACTAAAGGGCTATGGTGGGGAATGTGACATCCATCTCTGTTTCCCCATCACCCTCCATTCCCCACCACTTGACTACCAATGGTTCCTCCAGACTGGAAGCAGAGACAGCAGGCAGGTAAGGAGGGGGAAGCTCTTGTTTGACTGACATGGGTGTAAGCTGGCATAGATTCTCTCTGATGTTTCAAGGGGACTTGTGTTCTCTCTTTCTAGCATCTGTGGCCTCCTCAGACTCCACTACTGGACGCTTACAACTGGAATTCCTTAGGCTCAGGCAGTGCCTCTCCTTCAACCAACCCTTTACAATCCCTCTCTGCTTCTCTATCCAGTGAAACCTCCAACCGCTTTTTCTAAGACACCTCACCCATTACAGGAAGTCCTCTAGGACAAAATGCCTTTAAAAACAAATCAGACTCAGTGGCAGTGGCTCACTCCTATAATTCCAACACTTTGAGAGGTCAAGGTAGGAGGGTTGCTTGAACCCAGGAGTTCATGACCAGCCTGAGCCACATAGCAAGACCTCATCTCTACAAAAAAAATTAACTGAGTGTGGTGACACAAACCTGTAGTTCCAGCTACTCAGGAGGCTGAGGCTGGAGGATCTTCTGAGCCCAGGAGTTTGAGGCTATGGGAAGCTGTGATCATACCACTGCACTTCAGTCTGGGTGACACAGTGGGACCCCCTAAACAAATAAGTACTCAGACTCACATTCCTGCTGCGAATTTTGTTTGGTCTCTGGAAAAACAGAGCTTTGACCTGGCATAGGGCAAAATGTGGTTTCTTCCTCAATGCAGCCCTCTGTGCAGACACAGTTCACTTCAGCCAGACTCTACTCAAAGACTTTCTTTCAGTATGAGTCAAATGCTTGTTGGTGTCCCCCAAGTTTCAGAAGATACCTATCAAGCTCTCCTTGAAAGTCTCACATGGTGGGGGAGAGTATCCAATAGGACGAATTCATATCTAAAGGCAAGATAAGGATCACAAAACCTGTTTTCAGTCACCATCTTTAGAAGTAATTGATAGGTGAACTAATACTTTCCTTGAAATGTGACAGTATTTGTCATCCTTAGTCTTGGGGTCTTTATCTTCCTTCTGTATAATTTTCCAGTACTGCTCAGGCTCCCAATTGAAGAGAAAAGGTGTTGGGCCCATTGATGTCAAACAGGAATGATAAAAAATAGAATAGTAAAGAGTTTTGGGCTCTGGCAAGAGTGATTGAACTGGTGCTCCATAGAATCAAAGCTGAACTCCCTTCCATGCACTAATCAGGCCCAACCCTGAGTAACTTCTGAAATCAGATGAGACCAGATGTGTTCAGGGAGATATGGCTGTAGACAAATAAAAACTGGAGAAGGAGGGAAGGAAAGAAGATCAATGGACTAAAGCAGGAGTACCCCACCCCTGGGCCACAGACCAGTTGGAACCAGGCCACACGGCAGAAGGTGAGCAGCAGGCAAGTGAACAAAGCATATCTTTACAACCCCTCCTTATCACGCACATTACTGCCTGAGCTCTGCTTCCTGTCAGATTGGTGGAGGCATTACATTCTCATAGAAACATGAACCCTATTGTGAACTGTGCATGTGAGGGATCTAGGTTGTGCTCCTTATAAGAATCCAATACCTGATGATGTGAGGTGGAGCTGAAGCGATGATGCTAGTGCTGGGGACTGGCTGCAAATACAGATGAACATTAGCAGTGAGGTTTCACTGCACAGAGACCATAATAAATCAATTGTTTGCAGATTCACATCAAAACCCTACCAGTAAGTGGCAAGTGAGTTGATATACTTCAATTGTACAGCTGCATCTGGTGGCAGGCTTTAAGTCAAAATCTGGCACTTATTTTAGTCTATGTGTGGTCCACCCATTATTTTATTTATCACTTCCTTCCATGCTTCTTTTTTTAAATGGTGAGTTATATAATTATTTCATTATATATTACAATGTAATAATAATAGAAATAAAGTACACAATAAATGTTATGTGCTTGAGTCATCCCGAAACCATCCCTGCCCCTGGATTCGTGGAAAAATTGTCTTCATGAAACTGGTCCCTGATGTCAAAATGTTGGGGACTGCTGGACTAAAGAGTTCAGGAGGTTGGAAAATGTAGGAGTGGGAAGCTACTTTTAACAGTTGATTGGCTAAAGGTGAATAAAGACAGACAGTGGAACAGTCATTAGAATTGTTGGCAGTTACAGTACTGAAAAAAGCTGCTTTTTTAGGGTATACTGATGAACTCCATTTTGAACAAATTTAACTTGAGGGATAGTGAGACATCCAAGTGTAAATGTCACTGGAGGGCTGGACCTCAGGACAACAGGGTTCAGATGTACCTTTCAAAACCAGAAGCAGAGACATTATTGGGAGTCAGGACTCAATGACTTCTTTAAAGGAGAAAGGGAAAGACCAAAATGCAGAGATTGAGGACAACTTGGGAAATACATCTTGTTAGAAGAAAGGGTATAAAGAGAACGTTAGAAGAAAGGGTATAAAGAGGAAATGGAGCTCTCTGTCATTTAAGAGAAAGGGCTGCATCTGAGAGTGAAACCAATCTGTTCTGAAGAGTGTTTCACCCCAAAATACCTCTTCTTCCCTTCTAATCACGTTTATGGCCCGGTTATACCGATATCTCTCTCTCTCTCTCTCTCTCTCTCTCTCTCTCTATCTATCTCTCCCTCTCTCCTTCTCTCTCCCTCTCTCCCTCCCTCCCCCTCTCTCTCTCTCTTCCCCCCCATCCCCTCTTTTTTAGAGACACTAGTCTCACTATGTTGTCCAGGCTGACTCGAATTCCTAGTTCAAGCAATCTCCAGCCTCAGCCTCCCATGTAGCTGGGACTTCAGGCGCAAGCCACAGCACTCAGCTTAAACCTCCTACCTCTTAAGCCTCAGATTCCAACTCCATAAAATAACTCAATAATAGTATCTACCGTCTAGGGTTGTGGTGAAGATATAATAAAGCAAGGGGTGACATGCCTGGCACAGAGCACAAACTCAACAAATGTGAGCTACCCTTATTATTGTTATTATTATGATTTGTAATACTTGCCTCTGTTCAGTCTTCAATCAACAGTCACTCCTTTACAAGACGAGCATCCCAAACTTATTTCCAATTGTTTTGTCATTTTTCTTGCCTCTCTCTCAGCCTTCCTTCCAATGCAAATGGCACTGGGACAGACAGAATGACTCAAACACCACAGATTGCAGATACTCCGGCATAGTTCATATAAATATGTTGCCATCGTGATACTGATCTGACTTTCAAGTCTGATGTTCAGAGGTTACTGTTTCCCCTGTGCCTAAAGTTTAGAGATATTGCCACCAGCAGATGGTGGCTGCTAAATTATATTTATTTGCTGTATTCGTTTTCTATTGTCATGTAACAAATTACCACAAATTTAGTGGCTTAAAACAACACCCCACATAGCTCACAGTTCCGGAGGTCTAAAATCTGGTCACTGCGTGGCTGAAATCAAAGTATAGACTGTACTGTGGTTTTGTGAGGCTCAAGGCCCTCTTACAAGCTTGCTAGTTGTTAGAATTCAGTTCTTTGTAGAATGAAGGTCCCTGTTTTCTTACTAACTGTTGGCTGGGAACCTGTCTCAGCTCCTCGAAGCTGCCTCTCCTCTTCATCAGCAGTTCACTACATAGCTGCATGCTGTCTTCCATGTCACTAGTTATGCTGGTCTCCGGTTTCTTCCTCTGCTACCGCCAGTCAGAGAAAACACTTCGATCCTAAAGGACTCACCTGATTAGAGAGCAGGCCCACTCACGACAATCTCCCTTTTGCTACACAAGGTATCTTAATTAAGAGAGTGAGATCTCATCAGATTCGTATCTTCCATCCACACTCAAAGAGGAGGGTATTATGCAAAGGCAAGAATCCTTGGAAGCCATCTTAAAATTCTGCCTACCACATTTACATATGGAACAGCACTTAGGTTCCAACCATGCAAAGTAGTAAAAGACAGATTAGTGTTGCCTTGGGCCTTCTCATCCTCTAGCTTGGTGGCTCAGACTGTAATCCCACGCTTTGGGAGGCTGAGGTGAATGGATTGCCTGAGCCCGTGGGTTCAAGACCCCCCTGGGCAACTTGGCGAGAACTCATCTCTACAATAAAATCAAAAAACTAGCTGGGCATGGTAGCACGCGCCTGTAGTTCCAGCTACTTGGAAGGCTGAGGCAGAAGGACCGCCGGAGCCCAGCAGGTCGAGGCTGCGGTGGCCGGGAGCTGCCACTGCACTCCAGTCGGGGCGACAGAGCGAGACTCCAACTCAAAAAAAAAAATAGAACATGTTATCCAATACAGGAGCTACTGGCCACATGTAGCTACTAAGCACTCGAAATGTGCTTAATCTGAATTGTGCTGTACTGTAAGTGTAAAATACACACAGGATTTCAAAGAATTCATACCAAAACAGAGACTGTAAAATATCTCATTCATATGTTCTTATTGACTACATAGTGAAGTGACAATATTCAGGAAATATGGACTTAAATAAATATGTTATTAAAATGAATTGTATCAGTTCCTTTTTACTTTTGTAAAGTATCTACCAGAAAATTTAAAATCATCTAGGTGGCTTGCATTCTATTTCTATTGAACAATATGAGTCTAGACGAAGAAAAAGATAATCACTTCCAAGTGCACCAGGTGCCATAGTAGGCGAAGTCAATGGTGTTTTGGGACACAAGAGGGACTGGTCTGCTTAGTCAGGGAAGAAAGGGAGGGTAGAAAAGGTTTAGCTGCTTGGTTTCCCATTTATAGCAGACAAGGCAGAGCACATTTCTCTATGCAAAAATCCTTTTCCAAGAGATAGGAATTCTTTACATAAAACTACAGAGCAGTGCTAGTGACTTTTTATTTTATTTTATTTTTTGAGGCGAGGTCTCACTCTATCACCCAAGCTGGAGTGCAGTGGCATGATCATGGCTCACCACATCCTCAGCCTCCTGGGCTCAGGCAATCCGTCCTCCTCAGCCTCCCTGTTAGCTGGGACTACAGGAGCACACTACCATGCCTGGCTAATTTTTTTTATTTTTTATTTTTTAGAGATGAGGTCTTGCTATGATGCCCAGGCTGGTCTAAACTCCTGGGCTCAAGCAATCCTTCTGACTCAACCTCCCAAAGTGCTGGGATTACAGGAGTGAGCCACCACACCTGAAGAGACATTTTATTTTAAAAGATACAATTAGGAGCAAAGTTTTAAAACAAACACAAATGCCCAAATACAAGTTAGCACTTTTCTGACATTTAATTGTTCTACATCCCCCTGCATCTTTCCTGCTTTTCTCTTATATCCCAGCAGATACAGTTGACCCTTTCTCTCTCTCTGAGCTACTTTATAGGATCAAAAGCTTCCAGTTGCTCATCACTGAGCACAGTCTGTCTTCAAAATTCCTCATAGGTAGTGTTTCTTTGGCTTTTGATCTCTCCAATAGAGGGCAGCTATTACCAGCTTAATTAGAGAGTAATTACCTTCTAGGCCCTCCCAATTAATTCAAAGAGCTCTCTTTGGCCTCCTAGCTTATGTCAAATCAGAAAAAGAAAGAAATGTTGAGATGTAGTCTACACATATTTTTTCTCTATAGTGGTTTCTTTTCCCATTGGGAGATTCCCTATCAGTTATCGTTTCTGGACTAGCCCTCACTTCCCATAAGGACCCATGTGAATATTTTGTACTCAGAGACAAATACTTTCATATGCAGTTAATACTTGTTAAGTGTATGCAGTGTATTAGATGCTGTGCTAAGCACTAAACATATATCATCTCATTTCATTTTTTCAATTCAAAAAGATAGTAATATAATACTAAAAGGTATTGAGTGCTTGCTATGTGCCAAGTACTTTTCTAATCTCCTTTTGTGATGAAGTTAATCTAAGGATTTAAGGCTTAAAGGAGCAAAGAGATGGGAAGCACTAAGAACAATTCCTGGCACTGTGTGTTCTATAAATGTTAATATTTAATCTTCAGAAATATTTTATGTCATAGATAACACTATTACTCCTATTTTACATATAAGTAAACTGAGGCTTAAAGATCTTAAATTGTTTTCTCTAGGTCAGTTGTTCTCAAACTTTAGTGTGCCCAAAATCACCTGGAGAGTTTATTAAAACATAGACTAGACCAGGAGCAGTAGCTCAAGCCTGTAATCTCAGTACTTTGGGAGGCTGAGGTGAGGGGATTGCCTGAGCCCACGGGTTCAAGAACAACCTGGGCAACTTGGTGGGAACTCATCTCTATGATAAATCAAAAAATTAGCCGGGTAGTTCCAGCTACTTGGAAGGCTGAGGCGGAAGGATCAGTGGAGGCTAGCAGGTCGACGCTGGGGTGGCTATGAGCGTGCCACTGCACTCCAGCCTGGGTGACAGAGTGAGACTCCATCCCCTGGGGTCTAAGGGTATACTTCTAAGAAGTTCACCAGCGATGCCCCTGATGCTGCCCTGGGGATCACCCTGCTCCAGATCACAGAGTTAATAAAGATTTCATCCCAGCTGCTGATACTCTGTACCATTACTCAACACTTCTTTGTCCCGTTCTGATAACGGAGGTTGAAGTGTCTAAAACTCAGACCAGGCACAGTGGCTCAAACCTTTAATCCCAGCACTTTGGGAGGCCAAGGCAGGAGGATCACTTGAGCCCAAGAGTTCAAGACCAGCCTAGGCAACATAGCAAGACTTCGTCTCTACAAAAAAAAAAAAAAAAATCAATTAGCTAGGTGTGGTGGCACATGCCTGTAGTCCCAGCCACTTGGGAGACTGAGGCAGAAGGATCACCTGAGCTCAGTAGGTCAAGGCTGCAGTGAGCCATGATCATGCCACTGTACTCCAGCTTGAGCGGCAGAGTGAGAGTAAGATCCTGCCTTAAAATAAATAAATAGATAAAATAAAATTTAAGCTAATGACAGATTTTAGACAACTTTAAATAAACTATAAAAGACATGAAAGAGACAATGCAAAATGACTGACTTACATTCAAATAGGAAAATTCTGAACCAAACATAGCATCAATTTTCCCTCTTTTTCTTTTTCTTTTCTTTTTTTTGAGTAGGAGTCTTACTCTGTCACCCAGGCTGGAGTGCAATGGTATGCTCACAGCCACCACAGCCACCTCCTGAGTTCAGGCCATTCTTCCACCACAGTCTTCCAAGTAGCTGGAACTACTGGCACGTGGCACCATGCCTGGCTAATTTTTTTATTTATTGTGGAGACAAAGTCTCACCAAGTTGCCCAGGCTAATCTCAAACCCCTGGACTCAGGCAATCTTCTCATCTCAGCCTCCCAAAGTGCTGGGATTATAGGAATGAACCACTGCGCCCGGCCCAATTTTCTTTTTTAAGGATCAAGCCACTCATAAATTCTCATGAATAGAGGTCTTTGCTCACTTCCAGCATCTCTATTTATAAAAGTTCTCTATTTTAGAAACTCATAGATGAGTTTTTTCCATCCATGTATGCTGACAAAACTGAGTCATATCTTTTGTAAAATATGCATTTAGATGGACCTTCCCATGAAAGTGATGGCTTATTCATATCAGAGAGAGATATACAACACCTTCACGATAAGGGTTTTCTTTTCTTTTCTTTTCTTTTTTGAGTTGGAGTCTCACTCTGTCGCCCAGACTGGAGTACAGTGGCATGCTCCCGGCCACCGCAGCCTCGACCCGCTGGGCTCCAGCAATCCTTCCGCTTCAGCCTTCCGAGTAACCAAAATTACAGGTTTGCACTACCACGCCCGGTTGATTTTTTTTTTTTATTTATTGTAGACACAAGGTCTCGCCCATTTGCCCAGGCAGGTTTCAAACCCGCGGGTTCAGGCAATCCACTCACCTCAGCCTCCAAAAGTGCTGGAATTACAGACTGAGCCACCAAGCCCGGTGATAAGGGTCTTCTCCAGAGAGAAAAGGAAGGCTGTGGGATTGAGAGGAATCCACATGCTTCTAATCAGCATACCAATGTTTTTGTTCTTAAAAAATTTTTTGAAACAACTCTAGCAAAAATGTTGAGATTTGTTAAAGCTGATTGGTAAGTACACAGGTGTGCATTATACTGTTCAGTACATTTTTCTGAATCATAAAACTATTTTCTGTTGTTTAAAGGCTCAGTGCCTGCTACTGACTAGAAAAAAACACATGGAGCACAAACCTACCCAGCCCCACCTCCCATGGGAGTTCCTGCTCCATAAAGGAGGCAGACCTTAATCAAATAATCACAGATAGGTGTACAGTTACAAACTATGCCGTGATCAGTTTTACAAAGCTAAGGTTAGAATGCTATGAAAGCTTTTAACTCTGGTACCTGACCAGGACTAAGGGTCAGGAATGCTTTACTGAAGAAGTGGAAATGTAGCTATGAGCCAAAGGGCACATATGTGCTAAGAAAGGTAGGTCGGGGCACAGAAAGAACTACAGAAAGTCCAAGTGTTGGGAAGAAGTAGAATTTCTTTCTTTTTCTTTTTTTTTTTTTGAGTTGGAGTCTCACTCTATCACCCAGACTAGAGTGCAGTGGCCGCTCCTGGCCACCGCAGCCTCAACTTGCTGGGCTCCGGCGATCCTTCCGCCTTGGCTTTCCAAGTAGCCGGAATTACAGGCATGCGCTACCACGCCCGGCTGATTTTTTGATTTATTGTAGAGATGAGGTCTCGCTGCCCAGGCGGGTCTCGAACCCGCGGGCTTAGGCAATCCACTTACCTCAGCCTCCCAAAGGTGCAGGATTACAGGCTGAGCCACCGAACCCGGCTCAGAAGTAGAATTTCTAAAGGAGTGAAAGGGTGTCTGTATGTCTGAAGAACAGTGAGCAAGTGAAAAAACACATAAGTTAAAGCTTAAGAAGTGGGCAAGGAGTCTGGGTGCAGTGGCTCAAACCTGTATTCCCAGCACTTTGGAAGGTCGATGCAGGAGGATTGCTTGACCCTAGGAGTTTGAGACCAGCCTGGGCAACATAGTGAGACCTCATCTCTCCAAAAAAAAAAAAAAAAAAAAAAATCAAAAATAGTATCCAGGAATGTAGCATGTGCCTGTAGTCCCAGCTACTTGGGGGGCTGAGGCGAAGGAGTGCCTGAGCCCACCAGGTTGAGGCTACAGTGAGCTGTGATCATGACACTGCACTCCAGTCTGGGTGACAGACTGAGACCCCGAAGCAGGCAAAGGCCACATCATGCAGAACCATTTGAAAATTTTGAACTTTGTCAGTGCCTTCACAGAATGTAGCAAGCCTTTGTGGTCATTTGAAAATAGCTTGAAACTATAAATGTTATTTCTTGATGACTAAGGATCTGTTGTATAACTAGTGTTGGGCTGGCACACTGACTCTCCAAACTGGAAAAAAGAAAATTCTGGATTTAGTGTTAACCAATTTCTGTGGTGTAAATACTTCCACCATATCTCATTTCAAGCTATCTCACTGTTGCAGAGCATGGAGCTAGAAAGAGATGTGTAGGTCTGCTCTTTTGAACCGATACAAGCCAGCCTCAGCTCACCACTGTATTATAACCCAATTCTAGATAAACTCTACATGGAAAGACATTGTATACTTTGGTATTAGTAAAAAAAACAGTCAGTTACTGATAACAGGGTATGATGCCTTTTGTTCACAGAGAATATAAAATGTTCTCTTATTTTATAGGGAATTAGCCAGGATGAATTTTAGGTTTTACTACTTAAGTAATCAAATCAGAATAAAAGCATGATTTCAATCTAACCTTGAGTTTATAAGCCTCATTCATCCTTTGCTTCCTTAGGGGTATAATGAGGAGTCCCCTGAAGGGATAAAATCTTCATTCTTTTATGAAGTGAGGTCTTTTATAATCAAGATTTAATTTATGCCCATTAAGGGTTACAGTTTTCCAGTTTCATTGTCAGAGTGTGGGGGGACACAAAAAAATCAGCCATTTGCTTGATAGTGGCTGCTGACTTGTAAAATGGTATTTTTTCTCCTCTCTGTACGTAATCACCCCTGGGGTTGGTTAAGTGATTTGACTTTCATTTTCAATACATAGTCCTGAGCCCACCATGAGGAGTCATCTAATAAGCGAAATAGCTGTATAACTAATGTAAGCAGTCTTATTCTTTTTCTTTTTTTAGAGACAGGGTCTTGGTCTGTCACCCAGATTGGAGTGCTGTGGCACAAAACTCACTGCAGCCTCAAATTCCTAGGCTCAAGGTCTCAGCCTCCTATGTAGCTGGGACTAGAGAGTATGACCACATTCAGCTAATTTTTTTAAATAATTTTTTATAGAGACAGGTCTTGCTGTGCTACCCAACCTGGTCTTTTTCTCCTGGCCTTGAGCCATCCTTCCGTCTGTTTCCCAAAGAACTGGAATTACAGATGTGAGCCACTGTGCCCAACCTGTAAATATTTCTTATATCCAAAATTATTTCTCCAAAATCTAATATTAATTCTACAATTAACATTTTAGGCCAGGTGCGGTGGCTTAAAGCCTGTAATCCCAGCACTTTGGGAGGCCCAGGTGAGAGAATTGCCTCAGCCTGGAGGTTCGAGACCAGCCTGAGTCTCTACATTAAATCAAAAATTAGTCGGGCATGGTAGCACGCGCCTGTAGTTCTGGCTACTTAGGCTGAGATGAAAGGATCATCAGTGCCCAACAGGTGGACGCTGTGGTGGCCATGAGCATGCCACTCCACTCCAACCTGGGAGATGGAGTGAGACTCCAACTCCAAAAAAAAAAAAAAAAAAGCCAGACTCAGTGACTCAGCCTG